>NW_006800622.1:85091-133625 GCF_000485575.1 Poecilia formosa | reverse complement strand
GCATTGCAGAGAAAAAGTTAAATTTATCAACTTGATGATAACACAATGTGGATTATCTGTTCAGCTTGTTGAATGTTAACTAAACAAAATGAAGTCCAATTAAATGTCAGCCTTTTTTTTAATTATGAATCAACCACTGATGCTTTGATCAGTGTTTACATTTGCCATGAAGCTGAACCAGACGAAGCAAACTACAAAACATAAAGGTGGTGTTGAAAAGTTGAAAGATAAAAAAGGAAACCCCTCAGAGAAAATGCAGTAAAAACTGTCGATATTTTTTATTTTTGACCTGTTTGGTAGACCTTCCTCTTTCTGGGTTTGGTTTTTCTACCAGACAGGAGAGGGCAACTGAACCTGCTTACAGCAGCTTAAGTGTGGTTAGCATCGTTTTGTTTGTTTGTTTGTTTTTTTGTTGTTGTTTTTTAAAAGGCATTTGTTTTTATGGCTGTCGCATCTACACAGCACTTTAAAACAGTAAAACTATTCCCTTGCACAGACAGTGGCTGATAATGACCCAGGAGAGGCATTAGACAGGCAGAGTGCTCAAAGCCCAACTTTTACTTTCAAAGCTATAAGCTTCATGTTATTGTTCACCTTATAGACTATGTATAGAAACAAGGCTTTATATATATATGTGTGTATGTATGGCACACCCCTGTATCTGTATCTACAATAGATCAACGAGGTTCTGTCTGCTAAACTTGATGGTTTAGCTCACAGAAACCGGTTTCTGGGAGCTAAACCAACAAACAGAAAGTTATTTGTATACTAGGTTTCTGTTTCAGATAAAAGTTTGTCTTGTGTAGGAATATATCATGGGAGGGGACCTGGGTCGGGTTATTGTATAGGAACAAGATTGAAGCTGTTCAGCGACGACTCTACATCAACACACCTCAGCTTGTTGTAAGGAACATGTCCAAAACAAAAGGTGAGTCAGAAAACCTTTAAACTTCTGATCCACTTAGCTTAGGTTTTTAAATATCATGATTGTCATGTTTTTGTAGTTGAGGATTTAAATGCAGCAGGCAGGAGACGTAGGATTGAGTTGAAAATGTAATGAAAACAATGTAGGTAAAACTTACAAAAATGCAGGAACCCAGAAGGAAACAAAAGATAATCCAAAACACAGTCAGACAGGAGAAACGAAGCAGGTAAAGAGAAATACGGGAAAGTGACAGGAGTTGACAAGACGAGCTGGCAAGGAGAGACTGAGAGTAAACTGCTTAAAGACGGGGCGAGATTGAATGTGGAACAAAAAGGCTGATGAGCGAGGAGAGGCAAGTGGAGAGAGAAGGAGGCAAAGTAAGAAGACGGAGAGAGAAAGATGGCAAACTAGGGAACAGAAAATAAAATCCTACAGAATAGTTTGATTAAAGAAACATAATAAAACTAGAGTGACGAAGAATAACTACCTGGAATAAACAGAATCAGAATTCCTTTTAATGTCATTGTGCACAAAGAAAGTACAACGAAATGTAAAAAAATAGCAACTCTCAAAGGCAGGTAAAATAACTGAATAGAATAAATAAGTGTATAAATAAATTTAAAAACATAAGACACAGAATAAATAGATAAATAAACTGGCAACAATAAGAACTAAAGTAAAGAAGAACAGGAACAAGACTGATCGAAATAAAAAAAGGAAACAAAGTAACAATGAAACTAAAATGACTAATAAAGGACTGATGTAAAGTGAAACCAAAACATAATTGATCTAATTAAAAAAGGAACAAAAAACCCACAGAAATAAACAAACCCAACCAAATATCCAGAGAAACTAACAATGAGAAAGTTTAGATCACTTTTGTATTGTTTTTTTTTTCTAAATAAATATGAAACAGTTTGAATATATGATCTTGTTGTGATGGTAAGAAGAGCACACGGTTTGTCTTCCAACTAAAGTCATGGCAAAGTTTTAAATATGATTACAAACAATGTATTCATTAAGGAAAATGATTAAATAAAGGTCAAGCTAATTTGATCATCATTTATTTTTTTCCAATCTGTTCGTCCCTTTTAGGTTCGCGGGTGGACATGGGACCGGCTAAGAAGAAAAAGGGTGATCAGAAACCAGGTGAAACCAAATCTATTTGATTTATTAGAATTATTTAATCTTCAAAACATAACTATAAAAAATAGTCATGCAGATTTTATTTGTAGCTAATGCAGCCTGGTATTTTTTCTGTTGCCTCTGATCAGATTTACTTCAAAGTGACTTTCTGCTGCGGTTTGGGTCTGATATTGAAACGTGCATGTAACATCTACCATTTAAAATGTCTTAAAAGCTGCATTTGGCGCCACCTATCCTGACATGTAGAGAGTGAAAGCAGGAGAACTGACAAGTGTAACTGGATCCTTTCTGGGTTGTGCTGGTTCTGTTGACTGATCAGGCCATGACACGGTTTGTCTTTAAAAGGATGATTCTCGGTTTATTCTGACAAGAACAACATATAGAAAACAACTGTGTTATTGGCCGCCCGCTCCAAGTCTGACACTGTACTGAAAACAAATGCAAAGCATTACAGAGGTTTCACTAAGCTAAACAAAAGCAACAAGAAAAACGAAGATGCCAACGAGATAAAAGGACACAAAGTGATAAGATGTCAACCGAAAGTGGGATGTAACTACTGCAAAAGGAACACACACAAGAAAAGGGAATCAAGCTGGAGTTAGACAAACAACAAGGAGGCCAAGATCATGTCTTCAAAGTTAAACCTCCTATATATATATATATGTGTGTGTGTGTACACATTGTACAGTATATGTATAAATATATAAATACGTCATATATATGACATATTACAGTGTCGACATTTCTTCAACAAATGTAATTGCAACAGTACGTATGATTTTACAAAACATACTTTTCTTTCAAATAAACATTTAATTTTCAGTTTCAAACATTATTTGTGATTTTTTTTTTTCTTCCAGTTGAAGATCCAGAAGACGTTTCCATTTTGCTCATTGGCAAAACTGGAACTGGCAAGAGCTCTGCGGGGAACATCATTGTGAACGCTACTCGTTTTGAAGTTGGGAAGAATACACTGGTGTGCGAGAAGAAAATACATCCCCTGCCTGATGGCCGTAGGTTGGCAGTGATTGATACTCCAGGTCTGTTTCACACCAAACTGACAGCTGAGGAGATGAAGACACAGCTGACTAGGTGTGTCTCATTGTGTGCTCCTGGTCCTCATGTGTTCCTGATTGTGATCGAGCCAAAACGTTTCTCAAGAGAAGACAAAGGGATGGTGAAAATGATCAAGAGGATGTTTGGAGATGGAGCAGCTAAATATACCATGGCCTTGTTCACTCATGGAGATGAAATGGAGAGAGATGGAGTCTCAGTAGAAAGAGCAATGTATTTCAACCCATCTTTTAATGATTTTCTCAGCAAATGTAAAGGAGGATTTCATGTTTTTAATAAAAACAATGAGAACAGGAATCAAGTTATTGAGCTGGTGGGGAAGATTGATAATATGGTTCAGAGAAATGGAGGCAGCCGCTACACAAATGATATGTTCAGAGAAGCCCAAAGAGCCATTAGTCGGGAGATTTCTCAGGCTGGAGTAACTAGAGAGACAGCAGAGAGAAACAACTCGTTTATTCGAGCTGTTGACCGAGCTGCTGCAGTTTCAGCTGTTGCTGAAGCTGCCGCTGAAGCGGCAGCCGAGGCCGCTGCTGCAGCCACTGCTGAAGCTATAGCTGCAGCAGCGGCTGAAGCTATTGTTGAAGCTGCTGTTGGAGTGGCAGATGTTGTGAGTACAGTCACAGCAGTGAGAGAGGACGGATGCATAACTCAGTGATAATCATCACTGAGTTATGCTCATCACTTATCAGAAACAGTTGCAAATATACTGCAATGATAGTGAACAAGTCGTTAGTTGTTAGTGAATAGTAATTATTAATCACATAACTGATTAAACACTTTTAATATAACCTTTAACATTAAAATAGAACATGTGATTTGTTATTTAAAGACAATGATTAGCATTGTCTTGGTTTGTGATCTGTATATTTAATCTAAGAGAATAAATTTGTTTTATTGTTCATTTATTTATTTTAGTTTGTTGTCAACAGTAAATTCAAAAAATGTTTTTTATTAACTAATATCTACAAAGTGGCATGTTCTTTACCTTGTCTTCATAATAAATATTTAAGCACTTTATTCAATTCTGTTTGGTACGTTTTTTTTAACCAGTTTTTAAAGAAGTACAAATATAAAAGAAAAAGTTTCACACTAGAATAGATTAAAATAGAATATAGACGTTGGTATTTTCCTGATCTCTGTTTTCCCTTTACTTCAATGTTTTTTTCCATCACCCAGCCAGTTTCCTTCGGTTCTTTATAACTCCCTGCAAAAAAAAGTCTGTTTATTTGGGCGTGAACCTCATCAGTTCATTCGTTTTCGATTACGGCATTTATTTATACACTATTTTTACAACAGTCAAAAAAGTTCCCTGAAGTTTCCTTCTTCCTTATATGGTCTGCTTCCAGATAGCTGAAGTCTCGCACAACTTGCTTGTATCGCGGTAGTTTGGATTAGCCGTTCAGCTAGCAGTGAGCTAATTAAGAAGAACCGGAGCGGACATAGGAGAACTCAGAGAACCAGCCAGAGAAGTGAGCTGCTCCGCGGCCGCCTGTTGTCCCACAGCCCGCGACCAGTGCGCTCACCCCGACATGAATTCAAATACAGCCGGTCGATCAACGCCAGAAGACGGAGAACTAGAGGACGGAGAGATCTGTGATGATGAAACCGAAGAGAGAGCTCCTCCGCGACGGGGGGAAGGGCGCAGGCCCCGCGGCGGCGCCAGGCCGCGGCCGAGAAAACCGCACCAGTCACCGCACAATTTGCGGCCTCTACTGGGACCACCACCGCAGGATTTTAGGCACATGATGCCCTACAACCCCGGACCTCACCTTCACGGCCCGTTCCCCCCGAACCTCAGACAGCCAGACCGTCCTCCAGTCCCTCCGCCTCCTGGGATGCCGCTTCCGCCGCCACCCGGCCTCGGTCTGCACGGAGAGCCCAACAACCGGTCCAACTTCTGGGAGCGGAGCCATGGAGCTCTGGGACGGTTTCGGCACCGGGGCTTGCCGAACGGAGGACGGGGGTCCTGGAACCGAGGTCGAGGTCTCGGGGGGAACAACAGAGGAGGACCTGGAAGACCCGGACCAGTGGACATCCACGGATCTCCCTCCAGAAAGCGTATCCTTCACGGATCTGACAGGTTTAGAACTGGACCGGACCAGGTTCCGAACACTTCAGGCTATTCACTGAGCTACCGGGAAACACAGAACCAGTTCAGAACCGCACTGCGAAAACATAACATCTTACCAAGTACTTTTGTCTAGTTTCTGGAGCCACTAGCTTAGTACACTTGAAACAAAACAAAACTAACAAGCAACGTTTCTCAAGATGTAGCAGTTTTAAGACAGTAATTGTTCAGTATGAATGGAAAAAGTATTAGTTCCACTGCCAGATTATTTTTACTTATGGGAAAAATTATCACTCCCCAAAAAATTTATTCTCATTTTCACATCCTGTAAATTAGAGGACGAATTTCAACACGTTTGTAGCAAATATTCGCTGCTAATTCAGTAGATTCTTACAGATTTTATATTTATTTAATAGTCAAATCTGTTACCAACAGACTGGCTATCAGTGATCAGCAGCTTCTCCAGGTTGAATTTCAAATAAAAAACTACCTCAGATTTTGCTGCAGCTGTTTTGATCATATTAAGAGACATGGACTTTATCATTCAACTGTACATTTAAAATGTACAAATTGAGCGAAATTTCGTTGCAAGGCTCCAATAATGATAAATAAATTGTAATGAATAAAAAGTATCACCATAAATATATATAATAAAAGTGTTAATGGCAGTTTAGCAGTTTTATGGCATTAGGGATGCAGATGACGTGGAATTTCATTGTTCTGCATTTGAAGCTGCTGAATCATGTGTTTTAGAGAAACATAAGTTCAGATTAATCATTACTCAGTCAAATGTCAATTATTAGTCAATTATTTCATCAAACATTGAGTTTCTGGACTACCTTCCCTAATTCGCCATCAGTTTTGTAGGCAGGAAGTTCAGACTGCAGCTACACTAATGTCTCCAAAACTGCTAATTTTATGAAAAACTAAACTTTTCCCTTACTTCTTCCTCCTTGACCCATAAAGTGTTAAGTTTTCCTTATCAAGAACCTCAGAGAAGCAACCGCCAAGAGTCCGGGTCAGGAAAGTGGGTCCTAACGCCTCCAGACAGGATCCCAGTATGAACGAGAGCTTTGAGGATCTGCTGTCCAAGTACAAGCAGATCCAGCTGGAGCTGGACTGCATCCGCAAAGCCGAGACCATGGCGCTGGCGCTGGAGCCGGCAGCCTCTCCCGCTGTGGAGGAGGTCCCCGCCGCTGCTTCTCCTGCTGCACGGGTCCAACTGGAGGCAGAACCAACACCAGAACTGCCTCTAGTTGGATCAGAGCAGCTGGAGAAGGATGAGAAGAAAGCTTTCCAGGCGTTCAACATCAAACCGCTGCGGCATAAACTTCTGACGCCGGCGGAACTGGATGAGCTGCGTAAGAAGCTGGAAGGCCAGGAGGCAGGAGGTGAGTTTTTATCTCCACTGGTTTTCCACTGGACTGTGGTGACATAAAGGTTTGTCCCAGTAACTAAATTTTCTGGATGATAAATCGTCCCAGAAGTTATAGCAATAAACAATAATATTGTTGTTTTGAAACCATTTTCAAGTAATAAAATGGTAATCATTCTCAAACTTTAAATTCTAAAGAACATTTAATTCTGGAACTGGAATATATTTGAAATATCCAAAATAAATAAACAAAACAACAAATAAAATCCATTATGAAGCATCTAAACAAAATTGTCCTCCAGAAAAGGGCAAGTTGAGAGTAAAACATCAGACTGAAGACTTTTGTCATCCAGTTTTTGGTAGAAAGAGAGAAAAGAGAAAAACCTTAAATCATGCAGAAGGAAATTATCTAATTTGTTTTAATTTGTGATGCGATTAATTGATTTATTGCTTATTGCGGCAGGCCTAGTGACGTATCCACACTGATACGTGAGGCGTTGTCTGTAAGCAGTACTCAACCGAGCAGAACCTCAGCTTTCCTCTCAGGGTTTCACTCCACTGCTGCTTTGTGTCACCAGGTGCAGAAGCAGGAAGCTCTGACGCTGCAGAACCTGAAGAAAATGTGGCTGCAGCTGCGGAGGAGAAGCAGAGCGCGTCCTGTGGCGAGGAAACCATTCCAGCGGAGAAGCAGAACGCTCAGGATGTCGTCTTGTGCCGCAGCGAATCGTCGGCGTCCAGCGAGGAGTCGACTCTGTCATCTGACAAGGTGAGCTGAACGCAGAACATGGACTGTTTCCACACCTGGTAGTCGTTCCACACCGTTGATTTTTATTAAGCAGTGGCGAAACCTTAAACTGCTGTTGTGCAAGTTACTCAACTAGCTGTTGCTAGGTGACCAAAGAGTGAGAGAGTTGATGCCACCAACCTGAGAGGTTGAGCAGCTAAGGGTGTTTTCACACCTGGTAGTCTGGTAGATTCGGTTACATTTTCAGCTGCTGCAGTTTGTTTCAAAATGTTTGCTTGTTTCAAACTCACTTGTGGTGGGTCTGGGCCAAGAACCACTGAAGGAAACAACATAAAAACCTCAGAAGACACTGAGCGCAACTCCCTTCTTCTTAAAATGGAGGATCGTCAGATTTTAGCGGCTGTAGGATTTTTTTTTTTGTCTTTGGTAAAAGACTAAGAACCATTTCTCCCGTTAGTGCTAGACTCTTACTTTTGTTTTGGTTCCATTTACCCAGAATGCCTTGCACTGTAGTCCACTTCCTGCTTTTGGAACGATCTCTGGTCTGCTTGGATCCACATATTCATTCAAACCACAGTTCAGTTAAACCGAACATAGATCAAGGTTTTTAGGTGGAACTCCGTCTGTTTAGTCCAGATCATAGTTGGATTACCCATCCACACCTCACCAAACGAACTGGACTTTCTAGACAAACAGACCTAGAATTGGATTAAAACGGACTAATCGTGGATGGTGTGAATGCACCCTACAGTCTTTCCTCTGCCTACATCTCCCAGAATGCTGTGCGGTTCTGGATTAGAGTTCAGGGAAATTATTGAATATTCTATCAGACGTATTATCTATTAATATCGGTCTATCACGATATATATTGTTATCGATTTATTGTCCAACCCTCGCCTGAGTCCTGCTTCTGATTTACAACAGAGCATTAAATCGTGTCAGTTTCCATGGTGACGCTGCAGCTGTGATTCTGTTGGATGTTTTCCAGTTTTAGTGTGACCTGGGTCATGTGACCATCATGTGTGTCTGTGTCTCCTCAGCCGGTGGAGAAGCTGGAGGAGGAGGAGCTATCGGAGCTGCAGCTCCGCCTCCTGGCGCTGCAGTCAGCCAGTAAGAAGTGGCAGCAGCAGGAGCAGCAGGTGATGAGGAAGAGCAAAGATCGGATCGTTAAAGCCTCTCAGGAGAAGAACTCCGGTCCCGGTTCTGGAGCCGCTACGCCGGAGAGGCAGCGAGTCACCACCAGATCCGCCTCCTCTGCTTTTGCCGCCGCCGCCGCTGCAGAGCAGAACAGGAGCAGGTCCAAACTGTCAGAGAGAGACAGAACTAAGAGCGGGCCCAGATTGGCCGACAGGGACCGGATCAGACAGAGTCCGAAGCCGGGACTCAGAGTCCCGATGGAGAGGAGCCGAACGCCAGGAAAAGCTCACGGAGCGAAGAGGCTGATCAGCCCAGGTGAGATGAAGGAAATGCAAGCTGTCAAACAAGATGGCCGCCCTGGGTGACATCACTCTGAATTATGAAAACCCAACGAGCTCATTGGAGAAAAGAATCCAGTTCTTCCAAAAACTAGTCTTCAAAAAACAAAAGTTTTATGAATGAATCGCCTGGCCCTGTAATGACCCTCCTGACCTCTGACCCTCCTGACCTCATCATGTCTGCCTCTCTCTCTCTCGCCAGGCTCCTCGGCCAAGCAGGCGGTCAGGAAGCAGCAGCTCCGCACCTGGAAGCTGCAGCAGCAGCGGAAAGAGGAGGAAACTCGGCGGCAGGAGGAAGAGGAGCGCCGGAAACGTGAGGAGGAAATCCGCCGGATCCGGGACCTGTCCAACCAGGACGAGCAGTACAACCGCTTCATGAAGCTGGTGGGAGGCAAGCGGACGCGCAGCAGGGTGAGAACCTCAGAGCCGCGCAGCGGGCTGAGCTCAGCTGAATGTGATGTCATCGTCTGGTCACCAATCAGCTGCCTGTGTTCAGTCCAGAGACCAGGACCACAGGAAGTCTGCCGGGAAACCGGGCCTGGACTCCTCAGGGAACCTCTACCAGTACGACAACTACGACGAGGTCGCCATGGATACGGACAGTGAGACCAGCTCACCTGGTGAGTAGGATACACACAGCTGTCCTTTACTTCCTGTTTACGGCTGAATGAGACGTTTCCTGTTTCCATCAGTGCCGTCTCCGATGCACAACCTGCTGCCGGCAGACGAGGCGGCGTGTTTCCCTCCACTGGGTTTCTATGGAAACGACGCTGCCGCCTACGGAATGGTACGCTCCCCACGTCGGTCTTTGTTTACATCCTGTACCATAAACGGGACACTTCCCACCACACCCTGACCCTTCAGTATAAACTCTAAATGGAATGTGTCCCAATACACTGTTTCCCTTTATATAATTTCGAAAAAGACCTCTCCCCACTTGTTTCTGTTTAATCAGACTGCAGTGGTGAATAAAGTAATCTATGGAAAGGGAGTACGTTTTGGGTTAATGTTTCTCTCCTCCCCAGGATTTCTCGCAGGCCTTCCTCTCCCCCCTGCTGTCTGGTATTCCTCCGCCGCCTCCGCCTCTCCCCCCACCTCCTGATGACCTGGATCCCCCACCCAAGCCGCCGTTTGCTGACGAAGAGGAGGAGGAGGAGATGCTGCTCAGGGAGACGTGTCTGATGTCGATGGCCAACAAGAGGGTGGCAGCGGCTGAGGTGAGTCGTACTGATGAATAAGTGATTGTTTAAATTCGCAGTCAAATGTTCCACTGAGCTTTCAGAAAAACAACAATAGTTTCCTCGTTTAGACCTGATCTAATCTTGGTTTCTAACTATTACGGGTCACACAGGTACTTAAAATCCTTGAAAATGCTTGAATTTCAATCAGGTATTTTTTGAATGTTTGCGCTTCGTATTATGTCTGCAAAGTTCTGCAATAAACTTGTAATATATGTTTAGGAGAAAAGACTCCTTGCAGAAAGTCAAGAGATTATTTATATTGTGTCAAAGCATTAAATTGGAACAGGAGGGTCATTCACCTCAACACAAACTGATTTGTTCAGTGTAACAAATATTTATTATTCCTAATGACTGATTTAGTTATTGATCTGTGTTATTGAAATAAAGGTTATCTTTTATTTTACATGTTATTGAAATTGGAGATTTTTTTGTTGGATTGGTGTTTTGTTCACAGATCAGTCTGGTGTCTTAGATGTGTGTGAGAATTTCAAAACATAAAATTTAGTTTAATTTTAGTTTATTTTATCCCTGCTGTATACAACATTAAAACCTAGTGTCTAGTCTGGTTTCTAGTGCAAATATCTTAGTTTTTCCTTATTTCAGTTCTTCTAAACTGAAAGTAACTTTTCAGCAAGATGCATGAGTTTGTTTTAAATTAATAATTATTGAATACTGATTAAAAATACTAGTTCTACTGGCAGATTATTTCACTTTTAACATGAAAAATGACCCAGTGGAACCAGTACACTTTAATTTATTTTCAAGAATTACTGACTGAAAACAAGCTCCTATGTCTTGCTGTAAAGTTACTTGTCAGTTATTTTCATCTTATTTCAAGTGCACTACAAACTGCACTAACAATACTTGGTAAGATTTTTCATTTTTGCAACAGTAATTAATGTGATATATTTGAAAACCCACCTTGAAAAAGCTGCTGAATGTTTCTGTGGGAAGCGTGAACTCTGCTACGTTTTCTGTGCCGATCAGAAGAGCTCCAGCGGTCCTCCGTCCCCCAGCAGTCTGCCTCCTGCTGAGCTGCAGCCGCCTCCCCGGGGGAACCTGAGCACGGTCAGCCTGAACACGGTGCCGCCGTCTCGGAGCAGCCGCTTCGGCAGAGCTCATCCTGCAGCCAGAGGTCCACTGGTGGTGAGTCGCTCCTAGACGTTCCCAGTTTTCCACAAGCTGTTCTGTTTTGTCACACACTGATCCAGAATCAGCTTCTCGCTCATGAATGTCTGTCTGCAGCTTCCCAGGCACAAGTCAGTGGTGGTTTCCCTCAAAGATTCAGACGACAGCGACTCGGACATGGACGCCTGCAGCTCCTCGCAGACTGTGTTCGGAGGGCTGGAGTTCATGATCAAAGAGGTCCGACGGACTGTGGAGGTGAGTGACTCTTTAATCCAAGAAGTCCGAGCATCCTTAAAAAGTCTTAAATTCATGTGTCTAAAACTAAGGCCTTAGAATGTCTTAACTTTTTTCCGTTATTTGTTTAAATATTAAAAATGTTAAGCATAGTTCTTAAATTTTGTTGCGACAGGATTATTTAATCTTCTATTTGTGGTTTTTTTGGGGCTGTTCCCACAGGACTTTTCTGTCAGGCAAATTTTGAGTCACCTCATATCTGTTCACTGGAAAAAACATCAAATCTTACCAAGTGTTTTTGTCTAGTTTCAAGTGTAAATCTCTAAGTACACTTGAAATAAGACAAAACTAATTTACAAGTAACTATTCAGCAACATGTAGGAGCTTGTTTGACACAAATATAGTGTGAAACAGCGGCCAGTACTTTGGCACCTTTTTTAAGTGGCTGTTTTTCAGAGGGGAACTGAAAAAAATAACTGACTTTATTCTCAGAATTTTTCTTTCTCAGAATTTTGACTCTTTTTGTCATAATTCAGATTTTTTTCCTCATTATTCTGACTTAAATCTATATCTGTAGTTTTTTCTGTCTTATATTTCACTCAGTGGCATTAGAAAGGCCTTAAAAAGTCTTACATTTGACTTTCTGAAACCTGCAGATGTGTTATAATCTAACATTCAGAGCATCCTCTGTTTTCTGATGTTTGTTAGGCGACGAAGCCAAAAACGGCCTCAGGATGTGAGAAGGAGAACAACCCGGTCAGAACCCCAGAATCTCTCCCTGAAGCCAAGAAGGCAGAGTACCGGCTCCTCAAAGAGGAGATCGCCAGGTAGTAGCAGGACGCCGTCACAAACACGATGGAAACGTTGAGATGTTTGAGGGCTGAAACGTGTCCTGATGCTGCAGCAGGGAGAAGCAGAAGATGCTGAAGGATCACGGCTCTCCTGCCGCGGCTGATCATGTTCTGGAGTCTTCCTCGAAACCGGCGGCTGAGCTGAGGCTGACTGAGACGGAGCAGAGACTCAACAGGCACAGGTGAGACACCTCAACACCTGCGGAGCCCTTTCATGTTTCAGCCAGCTCATCCTGTCTCCTCCTGTCTCCACAGAGAGCTGCTGCAGAGGGACGAGGCCGTCCTCAGGCACCTGCTGCAGCAGGAGCTGAAGAAGACGGAGACACTAAGAGCAGCTGAAACCAAGATGGTCAAACTGAGGGAGCAGCTGGCGGCGTCAGAGAAGATCGTAGCGGCCAACAGGACGCTGCTGAGGAAGCTGCAGGAACAGGTGCGTAGGCCTGTCATGGTAACAAATTTTGATGGATGATAAATTGTCCCAGAAGTTATTGCGATAAATGATAATATTGTAGTGTGAGACCATTTTCAAGTGATATTTAACGGTAATGGCATAAAAATGCAAGAAAACACTGTCAAAGATAAATAAACTTTAAATTCTATTTTACACTGGAACTGGAAAACATTTTAAATATCCAAAATAAATAAACAAAACAACAAATAAAATTAATCATGAAGTCTCAGCAAACAAAATTAAAAAGGGCTGATTGAACCCAAAGCACCAAACTGAAGATTTATATCCAGTTTTTTGTAAAATGACAGAAAATATTTCCAAAAAAGTGACTTTGAATGATCCCTTCTGTGAGTTGCATGGCAGAGTATTAGGGCCAGGCTATGAGAATATAGTCACAATGTTAGAATAAATATGCAATTTTACCAGGAAAATTACAAGAAAAAAGTTGTTTTATTGAGAAAAGACTTGGATAGATCTCAGGATTTGACATGGATACCTTAGTTTATATGGTTCTTTCTTTGAAATGGACTCAGTTGTTTGCATGATCGTTTCAAATTCCTCTACTGATTATTTAATTCTGATGGTTAAATGATGAAGCATTTCTATAAAGCATTAAGTTTTATCTGTATACCAAAGTATAACTTCACAAGATGACATCACTCTGAACTATGGATAAAAACATCCAGATTTTCCACAAATTAAATCTTCTAAAACCAAATATCTGATCAAATCGATTAATCGCCCAGCCTCAGGTCCTTCTGCTCCGCTCTCAGAGCTCACAGCAGAGTCCTGTCCCCTGCAGGTTCACCGGGTTGAGCAGCGGGTTTCCCAGAAGAAGACTTTATCCGTCCGACTGGAGCAGGATCTGATGCAGGCCCAGCTGGCTGCTGGCAGAGGAACCAAACGTCCTGCAGAGTCCAACCAAACCACGGTGAGACTCGGCTTCAACTTCCTGGTCCTTACTTCATGTTTACAACACTCCAGAAAAATAAAAGCTCACAGAGCTACATGTTTTTACAGGACATAAAAACTCAATGTGAAGAGTCATGAAAATGTTCGTGTAGAGGTCCAAAGTCCTTTTTTAAATAAAAATAGATTTTACATCTCATTTGGAGTGAAAAGTTACAGAATTTAAGTTGCTTGACGTCCATTTTGATGCTTTCACAGCCAGTGATCCTTCCAGGTGTTGGTCCACTGTGTTGTTTGTTTTAGATTAAATTCAGAGTCAGAACGTTCCTCTATCAGGAACTTTTATAGACCTTCATGCTTCCTTCTTCTGACGAGCTTTATGGAGATGCATGAGTTCATTTTCCAGGCCCACACTTCCCAATTCTTTAATTACCATGAAATGACTGTTATTGATTAACCAGAAAAAAACTATTTTCATTATCACCAATTTTTAGGTGTGTCTGTGTACTTTCAACTTGTCTGTCACTTTGCCCCTGATGCATTACATTTTCCCTTTCGAGAGGCAAATAAAGGATATGCATGTCCCCTGACTGATGATAGTTTCCATGAAAACACATAATAGTTTTCAGTACACCAATATTTCTGGTTAAAAAGTCAGAACTTTATTGTGTTTTCACTTTTTAAATTGAGTTGCTGCTAAAAATCATTCTCATAATGTTGAAACGTATTAAGATACGCCTGCAACCTGAGAACTAATCTAAGAAGTAACGGCGCCCCCTGCGGTCAGTGTAGCGCCACAGTTTGGTAACACACCTGTAATAAATCTCCTAACCTTCCAACCGAACCGGATTTATCCGGAACTCTGCCGAACGTCACAGTTACAGTACAGGTAAACATATTTGTTCAAAGGTCATTTGTGACTTCATATCCAGGTATCGGTTAATTTGATCGATTAAGCCCTCCGTTTTTATTATGTTGTGATAACGATTAGCAAATTGGCTATTCGCTAATCAAAGGACTGCATGACTATCTACACTTGTTGCAGCTGTAAAATGACTCAGCATCAACTTAAGTGGTTTAGCTGGAATAAATCAAATAGGCTGCAAGTCCCTAACCTTGATATGCTAACAATGACTGAGCATCAAGTTAGTGGTTTAACCATGACTAATCGAATAACTAGCTACAGGATTGACTCAGCAATATTGGTTTAAGCAGTAACTAACTGCATAATCAGCTGGACAAGTTAAACTTGTTGGATAGCAAGGATTAGTATGAAGTTCCAGTGACTTTACCGGTGCAAATGTCAAACCTGAAAGCCAATGACTCACCATAAAGTAACAGCAATTGAATCAGTAACTAATCAAATGATTTTTACAGGAGCTATATCTGTAAGCTAACAATGATTCAGCATTATGTCATAGCTGTTTAACAGCTACCTAATTAAATTACTACAAGAGTTAAACCTGCAGGCTAATAACTACTCAGCATCAAGTTAAGTGATTTAACTGTTAACTAATGTAATACCTGGCTAGATGAGTTAAACCTTTAAGCTACCAATGATTCAGCAGCTATAGCAATGATAAAGATATGACTCAAATAAACAAATACTACAAGTGTTGCAGTGTTTCTGGTTTGGGTTCACTGGGGGGAATCCTGTATAGCAGGTGTCAAAGGTATTTTTGCAGCTCAGGGAGTTCTTAGCCGTGTGGATGCTGCCAAGAGAGAGATTGTGATAACTATAAATTTGTTGTATATTGTGCAACCCTAAAAACTCCTGCTGAAAACTACAGAACAACTGGGTTGAATGTTTCAGACGTTCCTGTTTTCACTCGCTGCGTTTTGAGAGATTTTCAAGGTTGATCTCCTGAAGTAAGAACTGTCTCTGATTGTGTTTCTGTTTGTCTCTACAGTCCAATAAGCTGCAGCGTCTGGACGCGGCGCCTCGCGGCTCTGAGAGACACTTCGCCGAGCTCATCGCTCAGAAACGGCGATTACAGCAGCTGGAGTCCGAGTACGCCCTCAAGATCCAGAAACTGAAGGAAGCTCAGGCTCGGCGGAACAAAGTAGTCCCAGCAGAACCCCCGCCTCCAGCCGCCGTCCCGCCACCTGTCCCTCAGGTCCAGCAGCTCCCCCCCTCCAGTCCCTTCCACCTGCCTCAGCCCTCCCTGCACGACCTGTCCCAGGACAAGCTGGTTCTGGACAGCGAGGACGTCCCTGAGGCCGAGGATCCAGAACCAGAACCAGAACCCGCCCTTGCCCCAGCTGCGGCTAAAGGCGGCCGCCGCTCCTCCCTCCGGCAGTCCAGCAGCTCCTTCACCAAACCCCACCTGGAGACTCCAAGCTCTGCCCCCCCTAAAGACGGCAGTAAGCCTACCAAGATGGCGTCCAGCACCGAGATGGCGTCCAGCACCGAGATGGCGTCCAGCACCGAGATGGCGTCCAGCGCTGAGCTTCCTGCGGAGATGTTTGCCGGGCTGGACGTCGACGGCCTGAAGAGCCGGTACCAGCAGCAGGCCCGGCTGGAGGAGCTGCTGCAGAGGGAGCTACAGAAACTAAAGGAGGACACAGATGTCTCCCCCACTGGACAGGTAACGACCTCTGACCTCCGATACAGCTCTCGGTTAAAGCTGAAGTATGTAACTTATAAGAAATATTTGTCATCTGTCATGTATGAGACAGATCATCTGTGATAAAACTCATCTCCTCTGCTCTCTCCCAGTGCTCCCAGTACTAACTGCAGAAACAACCAATCAGAGTCAGGAGGAGGGTCTTAGCGCTGTCAATCACTCTAGTGTATTCGCTGATCACACACTCTTTCTCTTTAAGCTACAGCTGGTTAACTAAAACATAGCCTTCCACAAATGCTAAAGCTAGTTGGCATTGCAACTGATGTTTTTGAGCAGCAAGTACATGAGGTTGATTGACACCATTAAGACCATAGGAGCCTGTCTCATGCCAAACTGACTTGACTTGGCGACACTTTTAACAAATATGGAAAAAACATATTTTTGTCAAAGTTGCATCCTGCAGCTTGAATGAACAGTTGGTTGGTGAATTGATCTCACTGATCTGGTAGTTAATCATTACCAAGTCATTCAGAATGATGTTTTTAGAGTTAACTCCTGTTTTTCTCTTTGTTCCTGGTCAGATGGTCCCAGTGGAGCTGGAAGCTGGGAACCAGCCCGTGGTGTCGGAGCTGAAGCCGGTCTCGTTTGAGCCGTATCGCAGCCCGCTGCTGGTCTTCAGGTCGTACCGGTAGGAACCACCAAGCTGCTCGCAATCACAACATCAACTCTTCATCAGACAGTTCAGTAGGGCTGGTCAATAAAAAATAAAATCGTTGCCTGGTCGTAATTAATAGAAGCTGTAAATCAAACAAGATGGCCGCCCTGCACATGCTGACTTCACTCTGAATTATAGAAATCCAAAGAGTGCATTGGAGAAAAAATAATCCACATTTTCCAAGTTTAAAATCTTTAAAAACCATATATTCGATTAATTAATTAAATTAATCAAATTTCATCAAATTCGATGATTTATTGCCCAGCAGTACAAATTAAGTTAAGTTTTCCAACCTTGTTTCTCTCTGGCAGGTTCAGTCCGTACTACAGGACCAAGGAAAAGTTTTCCCTGAGCTCCGTTACCTACAGCAACACCATCGAACCAAACAAATGTTTCTGTCGCTTCGACCTGACGGGGACCTGCAACGACGACGGCTGCAGATGGTGAGCGCCCCCCTTTTTTTTAAAGTTTTGTTTACGGAGACTTCATAATTTATTTTATTTGTTGTTTCTGTTGTTCTGTTTATTTATTTTGGATGTTTACAATGTCTTCCAGTTCCAATGTTAATTAGAATTTCAAGTTTAAGAATGTATTCTTTCACTATTATGGCATTACTATTATATTATTGGAAAATGGTCTCAAAACAACAATATTATTGTTTATTGCAGTAACTACTGGAAAAGTTTATCACCCAGTAAAATTTGTTTTAATATCAGGCGATACTTTAAAATGTGCATCAGAAACTTTGATGTAAACTCTGTTTCTGCCTCTCTGCCTGCAGGCAGCACATGAGGAACTGCACACTGAGCGGGAACCAGCTCTTCCACGACATCCTGTCCTATAATCTGACCCTGATTGGCTGTTCAGAGAGCAGCTCAGACGAGGAGGTCCGCGCCGCCACAGGTGGGTCTAATCAGGGAGCAAAGAGAGAAGTCCTGGACTTTTTATCTGTCGGATCAGTGGAAACCAGAATCAACTGTCAAACTGTTTCATTGTGCAGAGAGTTACATGAAGAAGCTGTTTGGTCCAAACAAAGACCGGATGGGCATCGATCAGAAGGCCGTTCTGCTCGTCAGTAAAGTCAACGAAAGCAAGCGACACGGTTGGTAGTTCAGCCATCTGATCCTCAGCTGCTGGTTTCAGGCCTGTGACTCCATCTGCTCACGTCTCCGCAGTTCCTCCATACACAACCTGCAAAGACACGAGGAGGTGGAAACCGAAGCCGTCGGCGCCGGGATCCAACGCCCCCGAAGACGACAGCGATGACGAGGCAGCAGCTGCGTATCTGCCGCCTGCAGGAAGAGGTGAGGCCCCTCAATGCTCTGCAACTGACTCCAGAAATGAGGAGCAGCATTTTATAAAGCTTTCTTAAAGAGGCCGTTGTAATGTAAAATCGACTTTTTTGAGTTTTACATCATGTTATGGTGTTATTCCCTCATCAGAGACAAACCTGGAGTGTTGTCTTGATTCTTTCATGCATGCTTTAGAAATCCTCTAATCTCCATGGTAACCATTCAGCTATGCAAAACGCCTAGGTGGACCTAGATTTGCCTCCTCAGAGCTTCAGTTTCCGAGCTCCAGAGCTTCTGCATTATAAAGCAACTCCTCCACTCGGTGCCTTCAGACTAGCCAGCAGTAATTAGCAAACACCTGGTGGAACCACGAGTACTGAGCTCATTACAGCAGCTACTTCTCAGTGAAACGCTGGTATAAATGTTAAAGGATTAAAGAGTGATATTATTATGACTTCTTGAAGGTGGAGTTTCAGAGAGAGCAGAAGTTTCTTAAAGAGACGGTGGCCCAATTGCAAGGTGTCATATTTGATATATATGGGATTTTTATAATGAACTGAAGGTAACATTGTTACTTTGTTGTGCTATAAAATGGCACTACATGGTTGGAAAATACATAATACTGGTCCTTTAAGGCTTTGTGATGAAGCGTGACAATAAAATGCATCACCATAATCAAACGGGACTGGATTTTAAAATAAACAAAAAAAATATATATATATTTAAAATGGTGCCTTTTTAAAAATGATTTAAAATGTTTATGTTTTGATTCTTTCTGACGTTTTGGTTTCTTGGTGTTTGACCAGACGACCTGTCGAAGGGCATCATGCCGGCCGTGGACGTCGTCACCTCTGAGGACCGGCGCTACTTCATCAGCGAGACGGACGACATCTCCAACCTGGAGGCCAGCATCCTGGAGAGTCCCAGAGACACTCAGCTGTGGATCAAACTGGCCTTCAAGTACCTGAACCAGAGCGAGGCGTGAGTTCCCACCTGAGCTGCCTGGTCCTCCCCGGTTCTGGTTCTGGGTTTAACTGGTGTTTGGGTCTCTGCAGGTCTGCGGCGGAGTGTCTGGAAGCGGCTCTGAACACGCTGTCTCGAGCTCTGGAGAGTAACTGCGACGACCCGGAGGTGTGGAGTCACTACCTGTCTCTGTTCTCCAGGCGAGGCAGCCAGGAGGAAGTGAGGGAGATGTGTGAGATGGCCGTGGAGCACGCAGCCGACCACCGGCTCTGGTGGAACGTAGGTTCTCCCTTTCACTCCACAGGGTTCCTACAGGGGCTTAAAAATACTTAGAGGCTTAGATTTCAATCAGAGGGTTTTAAGGTTTAGAAAGTGTTCAAACTGCACAGCTTGGAAATAAAGTGTAATCTTATGTTTGATTTTTAAAGCATTATTTACAATTGAAAGCAGATTTTTTTTTATACGCCTAATAAAAGAACAGACATTTATTTCTGCCTGTTTGAAGTTAAATCAGAACAAACTTTTCTTGTTTAGGTCAGTTAAAATTACATAAATTATTTTTATTTACTAAATGTCAGAAAACTTAGTAAAAATATTTTTTTACAGATTTTTTTGTAACTTAATTTTTGCATTATATTTTAGTATTTAATTTGAGTAGGAACAACATTTACCTTAATTTAAAAAAATAAATAAAATTCAAAAATACTTTATTAATCCCAAAGTGAAATTAAATGTTTTTGTAACTTGTATTAATTAAAAGATTTTCAGAGACTTACTGTAGATAGTGATGGCAATGAGTAACACAGTTATGACAGTTATAAATTAATAGTGAATTAAAACTGTCTGTTTCAGTTAATTTATGTTGTTTTTATCTCAAAAGTGATACTGGAAAAGTTTGAAAGGTTCTTGTGTTTTACTGTAGAAAGTTTACCAAGCCTGCCTCTTCAGTCCTCGCTGATGTCGAACCATCAGGTGTTGAAGCTCCATCAGGAGTTTCTTTGGGTCTCACGGTCCGTTCTGTCTGCTCCTCAGTACCTGAACCTGGAGCCGTCGTTTGAGGGGAAGGACTACGTCTGCGACCGGCTGCTGCAGTTCCTGCAGGACGAGGCGGCGGCGGGCGTCACGGAGAAGCTTTCCTTCCAGCTGATGGAGGCTCTGCTCTACAGAGTGCAACTGAGTCTGTTCACGGGTCGGATGGAGAGCGCTTTGGCCGTCCTACAGGTAGAACTCCACCTCCAGGTCCTGACGAGGACTGTTAATAAGCAGACAATAGTCATGACCGACTGCTGACGCTTTGGCTGCGTCAAATGTGACCTAAAACTGCTTTTTTTGCCAAAATGTGACATGCAGACGACTTTTTTTACAGCATTCTGAACGGCCCAATTATGATCTTAAAAAAATCTTATTTATGACACTTTGATATGTGGAATGAATTCAGATACTTATCCGATGGTTTTCAAAGTGTCTGCAGTCAGAACGCTCACGCCGCATTTTTTCCAGGCGTCCTTGAAGTCGGCTCAGGACCACAGCATGGCGGAGTTCCTGATGGCTGGCGACCGGGCGCTGCTCTGGCTCTGCTACATCCACCTGACCGAGTTCGACCAGCTGCCGGCGAGCCTCTACGACCCGGCGGAGTCCGGCCCGGGACGGCTCGTCTGCACCAAGTCCTTCCAGCTGCCCTGGAGGACGCAGGAGGACATCAGCACGCCGCACGACATCCTCATCGCGCTTTTCAAAGGTCTGAGGTGGCAGCGCCGCATCTCGGCAGCTCAGACTCTGACCTGAGGTTCTCACCGGGTCTGTTGGTGTTTCAGATGCCATCAATCAGTGCAGTGAGGAGAGTATGACAGACGCTGAGAGGACGCTGGCCTGCATGCCGCTCTACACAAACCTCATCCTGCTTTACAAGGTTCTGCAGAGGTGAGTCCTTCGCTCCTCTCTCCTCAGAGAATAACTCGCCTCACAAATCCCAGTCTGATGCTGGGACTCTACTGGGATAAAGCAGCTGCAGACAAACTCTTCTTCACACTGGGATTAGTTAAACTTTAAAGAGAAAACGTAAAATTTAACTAATAAAAAGTTCGTTCCACCTTGATGAATAATATTTGTGTCCCTGCAGGTTTGATGACGGTGTGGATCTTTGCGTCTCTCTGTTGGAGTTTTGTCCCGACTCATGCACGCTGCGCGACACTCTGGCCGACCTCCACATCAGCAGAGGGAACGCCGAGCAGGCGGTCAGCATGTGGCTGAACGCGCTGGCTGACTGTCCGCACAACGCTCAGGTGTTCTACCACTGCTGCAGGTTCCTCATGGCCCAGGTGAGCTCCCCCACCTGCTCACAGACCGCCGGTTAGAGAGCTTACAAGCTGCTGTTCTTCATCCTGAGTCTTTAACATCCTCTGCAGGACAAGTCCAACGCCATCCCGCCTCTGTTCCGAGGATTCATCTTGTCACTCTGTGAAGACGAGCAGAGTCAGAAGACGCCTGTGGACGTCCTGCGGTAATGAACAGGGACATTTTGCACATTTTTGTATTTCGATTTGGGTTTCTACGGCTTCTAACTAAACGGCCCAAGTGCTTAAAAAAAAAAAAACACAGAGCTTGTTTTGATATCTGGAAAATGAGCCATTTCAACAACCTCCTTAGTAAGTTACATTTGACAGGCACTGCACTGTTTCCTAGCAACCCCAGCAGAGTTCCACCCGTTACCTAGCAACCCCAGCTGAGCACCAGCACATTTGGTCAGCTGGTTTTACCACTGTATGTGCTATACAATGGCTGCTGGAAAAAGAGAAGATTTTTGTTGTGGTTGACTTACCATTCAGAAACCACTTGGTGCATCATATGTGTCAAACTCGAGGCCTGGGGGCCAAATCCGGCCCGCCATAAGTGTTTCCGTGGCCCTCCTGACCCTAGAGGTTCAAGATACCCTTACCCCTAACCCTGAAAGGAGTTCATAACAGGCAGAACTGAGACTAAAATCTGATTATCTAAGAATGCAAAAACTGTAATGGACATGTTTTGTATAGACCATAGATCTATCCTAACCTGGAAGCATAATAGGTCACCTTTAACACTCTGCAGATGTCCACAGAGGTTTGTGTGATATTTCCGTTTATTTCTGTCCCATCAGTCACATCCTGGGCTTCTCCAGCCAGGATCTGCTGATCGGTCCCATCATCAGGAAGGAGCTTGAGGAGCAGCTCAGTCAGCAGACGTCCTTCCTTCACCTGCTTCACTGGTGAGTCCTCTCTCTGCTGGAAGCCTCAGGGCTGAAACTGGGTTTTCTTTAGAGTTAGATCTCTGTTTCAGTCGCTGGATGTGGCTGCACGGTTCAGATAAAGAGGCTGTTGAAGCGTTTGAGCGAGCGTTGGGGTCCGTCCTGCAGCTGGAGGAGCTTCACACGCTGTGGATGGAGTGAGTGTTCCCACTGTGGGATGAAATGTAACCAAACAGAAAGGTTTATCCCCGCTCCTCTCACAGTGACTCTGTTCTTCCCTCAGCTTCCTGCTGTTCAGCTGCAGACCGCAGACCATCAGCGTCTCCAGAAAGCTGTTCCCAGATCTGGTCCATCGCTGCCTCAGCACACTCCCGTCACGGTTGGAGCTTCCTTTTAATCCTGCACAGTTCTGGAGCTGCTACCACTTCCATAACAAGGTTAGAATTCAGCTCTGACTTCATCACATCTCCAGTGACGACTGACTACTCAGACTGTTGGACAGCAGATGTCTGACTCAACCAGAAACCTTACTTGTAAATCCTGTAGTGCTGAAACGATTTGGGTTTCTCAATAACTAAAAATCCTTGAGGGAAATTATCTAGACTTGGTTTGATTGGGGACCAAAGTTGCATTTTCAGCTGCTGCGGTTCATTTTCACTGTGTCAAACAAACTAAACCCTTTGAAAAGCTTGACTTTTTGTTTTGTCTGATTAATTGCTAGAATAACCAATGGAGTACTCTATTACTAAAACACTTCTTTGCTCAGCTGTAAAATCCAGTTCAGTGACAGCAGGACTTGTATACCTGACGGCTGCTGTTTCTTTCTCCAGGTTGTGTCCCTCTACCTGAAACACGTCCCGCTCTCCCAGCGCGCTCTGGTTCTGGAGAGGCTGAGAAACGCCATGCCGAGCAACCCTGAGCTGGGCCTTAGGTACACACACACACAGCCAGGTGTCTGAGAGTCTGAGGCCGTCTGTCCTGGTGGTGTGTTTCCTCTGTGTGTGAGTCGTGCCGTTGCTTTGCAGGTTGTTGCATCAGGAGTTTGTTGAGGGAAACATGGAGCAGCTGAAGTTTCAGGCCCGCATGCTGACCAGCAACACTCCTCGATGTTTGTCCAGCTGGAGAATGTGAGTGACTGTGGTTCCTGGCTGTTCCTGTCAGTTTGATTCAGACACTCCTGATGGTGTCGAACATGAAGAGCACACCGTGTGTCGCTCCAGTGAGATCAGAGCTGACTGACTGTCTGTGGTGTTTGTGTCCAGAGCAATCGCTGTGGAGCGGGAGCTGAAGGAGCGTGGCCAGGTGAGTCCCAGAACGGGGGGGGGAGGGGTTGTCAGGGGTCTGGTTTATCCATCAACTGGTATCATTCAGTCTGCAGCGACCCCAAGCAGCCACCAGGTGTCAGACCTGCTGATATACCTGAACACTTGTAGAGTGTTTTCACACCAGACAGTTCAGTGGATTTGGTTAGATGGGGGATAAAATTAAAACATTTATTGAATTTTCAACTGCTGAACGAATGACATGTTCCCCTCCTCACCTGTGGGGGCGCTGCATCAAGAACTACTGAAGGAAATTACACAAAAACCTCTGAAGACACGGAGCTTTTTTGAGATTTGTTTCACACTAGAAACAAATCTTAGAATCGGTTGTAGATCTGGGATAAATGTCCCTGCAGCAGTGGGTCTTGGGGTATTTTTTGAATTTTGAAGCTCATCTCTCTCCTGCAGGTGTTACCTGTCCACACCTGTCCCAGCTGTTTTTGTTTGTTTGTCTCTGCTAAACTGAGCTGACGCTCCGGCGTCTCAGCTCTTCTTCTTCTTCTCTTTTATTTTGTCTGTTGTTCTTCTAGATGCGTCTTCTGTATCAGCAAGCTCTCCAAAACCTGCCTCTGTGCGCCGCCCTGTGGAAAGATGTAATTCACCTGTGACACACACATACACACACACACAAACATACAGGTAACGCTACCTCACCTCCTGAGTCTGAGCTCACTCACTGTGAAATTAGGACTCTTATTTTGAAATATCTTCTAAGATCAGGGGTTTGAGTTGAGAATATCTGCATCAGCAACCTGGACTTGCAGTCCAGATTTGCTCAATCCTAGCTTTGAGGTTGGGTTGGGGCTGCAAAAAATCTTTCAGAGGGCCGCAAATGGCCCCCGAGCTGCACTTTGGGCACCCAAGACTTAGAGAGTTAGCTTTCAGAAGCAACTATCGATGAGTTAAATGAGTATTAATCAGTTAGCATAACAAATATTTTACTAATCAGTTGTTCTGATAATTAATCGGTTAAAAATAAATGTCTGTATATTCCAGTTAACGATTAATGGTTCACTAAATTAGTTGAAAATTATTTCAATAATCCATTAATTGTGATTAATTTGATTAATCGATCCAGCCCTAGTTGAGATTGATGAGTCAATCTGGATCAGATAATTAGTTATTGATGCTCTGAATATGTTGGGGTTTTTCAGCTAATGGTCCTTTTTTTTTTAGCCTGCATACTCCAGTTAGCAATTAATTGATTACAAAATTAGTTGACGATTGTTTCAATAATCGATTAGTTACAATTAATCTGATTAATCGTTTCAGCCTTAGTATTGATGAGTCGATGTGAATCAGGTGACTGAGCTGTTTTGACTCACCTGTGTACAGCATGTTCACCTGGCCCTTCCCTCCGCCCCCTCCATCCCTGTGACCTCATCTGTCTGTCCCCCACCCCGCCCTCCTCTCTCCCTCCTTGTTCCTACTGCCTCCCCCCTTTCTCCCCCCCGCCCCTCCTCTCTGCAGCGGTTGTTGTTCGAAGCAGCGGAGGGCGGCGCCTCCGACCGTCTGCGGCGGCTGGTGGACTCCTGTCAGCAGGCGGGGGTCAACCTGAGTATCGGGGGGGTGGATCTGTGATCAGACTGATAGTAGAGCTGATCAGTAGGTGACTGATTGACGAGGTAAGGCCACGCCCCCCCAGCCTGCCATCCTCCTACCTCAGTGAATGTAAGTATGCTGCTGCTGAGTGACGCCTTTGCTCTTCATCACCTTCTCTTTAGTTGCTCTCACCTTTCAGTTGGACTCATTTCCCTCCCTTTTTTTAGTTAACTCACCTAAAGAGGGGTGGGGGCAGCCCCATCCCTAACCCAGACCCTCCCCCACGTTTTTGTTTTCTTTGTGTGTGGACTTTTATTTTGGTAAACCGATGAAAGACAAGTGTTCAGGTTATTGACCTAGTATCTGTGCGGAGACGGCCCCGCCCACCTGTGTAGTGTTTTCTGATTGGCTGAGTATTTGTAAGAGACTGCCTCGGAAACGGAAGGTCGCTGCGGGAACCAGCCTAGCTCAGCCGGACTGCTCATGTGCAATCTGTTGTCATGACAACTAAAGAGACTTTTGTGCTGCCACTTTTGTTTTCTACGTGTCAGATGTTATTAAATTATTTTATATAAAGATGGAAATGAGTGTCTTGGGTTTTTCTTGTGTCCGAGTGTTTGTTTTGAATATCAAGATAACATCACACTATAAAATTAAATGTTTATAAAGTAAAGGCTAATCCATGTTATATTTAATGTGGGCTCTGATTAAAGACACCAGAAGACTCCTGATGAAGACGATGATCATCTAACCCATCATGAAGACAAATCTCTGCTGAACAATGACAACATATGACTAAAAATAGAAGGAAATAAATCTAATACCTCTAAAGTGAAGTTTATAGTTTAACAGATAAATCTATTTTGGGTGTTCTATAAGGATTTTTTTTTTCCATTCATTTGCAGTTTAAAATTAACATGTCACATGTTGACATAAGCAAAAGTTTTTAAGTAGTTTGAAGAAAAAAAATCTCAGTCTACCCCTCCTCTCAAAAGTCAGTTTGCTTTACCATAAGCAACTAAACATTCAATCATCCACATAGATACATCTTTAAACACAAAGCAGGCAATGTGTACAAATAAAAATAAAGATGAAGATAAAGAAAATGAAAATCCTATATGTTGGTTCATATATATTGTCTTCATAAGTAAAATGCTGTACTTAATGAAGTTTATCTGAAATTTTTTTCTGATCTTTGACTCCAAATCCCAGATGAATTGAAAGACTTCATGGATGCAGAGCAGGACCAGAAAGAGCGAAAAAGTTTAAACCATCTCTTCAGTAGAACAGAACCAACGTCTTTTTGGTTCAGGACCCCAAAAAAAAAAACTGCTGTTGGAACAGTTTTAAGTAATTTATCCTACAGTGAGGGGGAATAGAAAGTGCACACTAGAGTGAAATCTGATAATTTACTTATGGCAAGCCACTGCTACATATAATACCTGAAAGATATTATTTTAATAACCAAACGTTTGAATCAAACTTAAGCAAATAGCAAAAAATAAATAAATAAAAAAAAGGTTTTTACTACTATGTATTTGTAAATTGTGTCTATAGAATATTTTCTAACCTCAATCACCAACAAAATAATTAAATTAGTTTTATTTGTGTAATTCATAAAATTTTTATGCCGTTCCAGTGTTTCCTTTTTCTAAGGCTGCACCTGTTCTGACCACAACAGGAGGTTTAGATCATCTACTGAATTCATATTAAACAAACAAGCAAGCTATTTACAACTGAAATGACATTATTTTAAAGAAGATTATGTTTTAACGGTGGGCTTAATTGAAAATGGGGCCTCAAGTACATATTAGAGCCCCAAATAATCTTGGGTTGGCTCTGATTACAAAATATTTTATCTTTCATTTCATGCCTATTTCAATAAATGTATTGCATTTTGTTGTGCTTTTTTATTGTAATGTACTTCTATTTAAATTTCTGCTTTAACTTATTTCGTTTCATTAATTTTTTAATTTTACCGGAAGCTCTACGTTTTCGTCACAGGAAGCTGAGCTGTCAGTTTTGTTTTGGCAGCTGCTTGTCACGTGATGCGTTGTCGTCAGCGGTAGAGCAGCAACATGGCGGAGCTGCTAAAGGTAGGAAAACATTAAGGAAAACATGAGTTTCAACAGCTGTTCCGAGACCGGAGTTTGATCTAGAATCGGGTCGAGCACCGTGGGGGTTCTCCGGGCTTCTCCTTCGCTCTCTGACCGCGGAGTTAGCTGCCGAGGTATCCGCAGCAGGGGAGGCAGCACCGGGGAGGACGGTTAGGGAGACCGTAACAGTCTGTGCTACACTCCAAACCGGTTTTCCTCCAGTCTGGTCCGGTTCTCCGGGTGTCGGACACACGGAGGATTCGGTGGGACGACGGGATGTTCTTCAGACTGACGCCCAGAAAAACAGCGGCTGTCCCGGCTTCAGGCCAAGTTCCCTCCCCCGGTTCTGCTAGCAAAGTTCCCAGAAATACAACAGATGGAGCAGTCAGTCTGTTACACCCGTTTAAAATGACATAAATGCGATTTTAAAGTCAGGAAAAACTCTGGTTTATGCCATAAATCAGTGTTTGCGCCGTTTTCCCCCGTAGAAAACGGACCTGCGTGGTTTTTTAAATCTGATCTGGGTTCTGTGGCTCCTGATTGGATCTGAGTTTTCAGGTGACCGTCCTGTCTCTCAGTTGCTGAACTTTTCCTTCTGCAGGTGATATTTGATCACGAAGGGATTTTCCTCCATCCGACCCCAGATGAAGGAAGCCCGGATCAAGATTTGCTGGTTTCGGGATCCCTTCGTATCATAGAGAAGGTGAAACTAAAAAAAATTCCCCTGGTCTTTTTCCACACAGAGGTATCTGTGTGGACGCTTTTGATTGGTTTTTGGTCACAACCTCTGTCTTCTTTGATTTTAGTTTGCTCAGAAAAAAAGATTAAATCTTTTAACATTTGCTGTAGGGATTCAAATTAGTTCTAATCGACTAACTATTAATGTCCGCTTAGGTGACTTTATTTTTGTAGTTCGGCCGCCGTCCAGCAGATGGCGCCGCAGGTTATCCTTAAGCGGAGCCAGTTGATTGAGGGATAAAGATGGTGAAGTCATCCGAGATCGGGAAAGAGAAAGATCCAAATGGAGTCCACTGTGGGATGCAAAATGCACTTTCTGCGGTTCTGTTTTAAAATACAAACACCTGACAATCTTCTTATTCAAGTATCTTGAGCAACAAGCAGTCAGAAACTTATATTGAGAGGGGAAAAAACAAAGGGAGTACAGAATGACATGAAAGCCATGCAGCACAATAAATGCATAATAATGTTAAAAAAAAACAAAATATGCACTAAACAGCTGGTAATACTGTAACTGGGTCTTAATCATTAACATTTGGATGTATGTTTGCAGCCATCTAAATCCAAAAACCAATATTTTTCCAAAAATATATGTTATTTCTAGCAAAATATAGACAGAACAATTACAAAAAAAATCTCTTACAACTTAGATAAAAACAAAAATGTACTTAACCTGATCTTACAAATTCAAAAATAGGACAAAAATATTATTTCAAAAACCACCAGTCGTCCAGTCTCACCTAAGTATATTCCAACTGCAAAAAGAAAAACTAGATTGACAGAACTTATAATATACAAAAATGGCCACAAGACAAACAGGTCATACTATCACAACATTCTTTGTCTCAATAATTTTCACAGAGTTTAAGAGAAGTGATATTCCTTTTACATACTCAATCAATAATTGTTATTTTTACAGGAATGGAAACCTGGAACTCATTACATTCATCTGTTATAAATTAAACAAATGCTAGAGCTTTTAAAAGATCCCTGCTTTATTATTTTTATTAGAACGGTGAAAATGTGCTATGTTTCTAATATAACTTTATTTTATTATAAGTGTTATAATTGTGCATTGATGAGTTGTGCTATGTTTATAACATGTTTAGCATTGTAAGTGTGCATTGTGTTTGTAAGTGTTTAGCTGTTTTTGTAACAGTTTTTTATGATGTGGACTCCAGGAATTGTAGCCATTATTATGGAAACGGCTAATGAGGATCCAAATAATGATCCCTAGCCAGCTGATGAGTCTGCTGCTTCTTCTACCTGCAGGATGCAGAGATTCTGGTGGAATATCGCCCTCTGGAGGACAGCGTGGACCCATCCAACATGCTGTGCGCTGGACAGGTTCGTCTCTTCTCGCTCTGTGACCTCAGTGACCTTTAGAGTGCCGTGACTTCAGGGGACGTTCAGGTGTGTCGTGTTTCTCCTCAGGACTCCAGCTCAGTGGTGGAGTGGGCCCAGTGTCCCGGAGAGAAGTCCCAGACCCGGCAGCTGCTGGAGACGCAGCAGAGCTACGAGACCGAGTGGGACATGGTGAACGCCGTCTCCTTCAAGAAGAAGAACTACACCAACGGAGAGAGTGAGTCTGGAGACTTCTTGTCAGCTGACTGATGGAGGAAATGCGGCACAGTGCAGTTGGAATTAGAGCTGGGCATTTATCTTGAACATTTTCTGAGCAAAAAATTAGATTTATTGTCGTCTCGATAAATGTAAATTTATAACGTTAAATCAGAGGTGTCCAAAGTGCCGCTCAGGGATCATTTGTGGCCCTTGAGCTGATTTTATGTGGCCCCTGAGTGTAGCTCAAGAATAATTCAAATTTTCCTGTCCAGCAGATAAAAAGTTCTGATGGAAACTTTATCTGTAGTCAGGGTAAAATTATTACCAACATAATTTTCTTACAAATCAAAATGTTATACATGAGACATAGTATTTTGTCTTTTTTGAACAAAGCTTTAATAATGACTAGAACCACGTTCATCCAGAGATTTTTACTGAGAAGATGACTTTGATGCACCTAAATCAGCTTTTATTTAATTTAGCGTTGGCTAAACATTGGGGAAAAAATCGACCCAAATCCTGTTACTATAGCCGAGAGTAAATTTGCTAACTCAAGCCAAAAAAAAAAATTAAAAACTTAATGCCTTTCTTTTAATGCATCAAGTGTCTTGGTGAAGCCGAGAATATTTTTCAAGAACAATATTTGTGTTGGTGGTGCTGTGATTGATGGGTCTTGCAGTTGCAGTCACACAGTTACCTAAAAAATCAGTATTAAGCTGCCCACCTCTTCATCCAGTGATTAGAAAAGCTGCTGAGTCATGAAATCATGTCAGTTTTCCAATGACATAAAAAAAACAAAAATAAAAAAAACAATAAAGCTTTGAAATATTTTCAAGCAAACAGGAGTTGAGTTTGTTTTCAGGCTTTCAAAGAGTTAAAGTGAAATCTGTGTGTGTGTGTGTGTGTGTGTGTGTGTGTGTGTGTGTGTGTGTGTGTGTGTGTGTGTGTGTGTGTGTGTGTGTGTGTGTATCTTTAAATAAATCATTCTGCGGTGTGTTTTCTAAGCCCTGCGTCTCGTCTGTCAGGCTCTTTGAATCACAGCCATGAGCGGAGCCGCTGGGCTTTTTCTGTGAACATCAGCGACCTCAAGTCCATCACAGTGAAGGAGGAAGGTTGGACCTTTCTCATCCTGCAGCTGAAGGACTCCTCCAGCTCCGTCCCGGCGCTGCACTTCCACCAGGGCGGCAGCAGAGAGTTCCTGGACAGCCTGCGGAGGTTCGCTCTGCTGACAAAGTAAGTAGCAGCAGGGTTCAGGTTCTTACAGCAACAGAACCATCCAGGGATTGAAGGGGAGTGAGGCTTGTTTTACAGATAGAGTGAAGATAATTTTACTTCAAACTCAGCTGTTTTACAGCAGCAGATTCAATGGGATGAGGTATTTAATTATTAGAAACTTTGAAAATTAATACAAACACAACTAATGGGTCTGTTTCAGATAAACCTGGTTTCTTTAGAGTTTCATTGAGGGGCAGTATTATGTGTTTTCCAGGCACATAGTGCCATTTTAATTATTAAAACGCATATAAAATGTGCTTTAATAATTTTATATTTTAATAAGTAGTATATCTGTTCACACAAATGAACTTCCTGTTGCCATGTTTAATTCCTAACAGGAAGTTGTTTTTATTTTTTATAGAAGTGAAAGTATAACGAGCTTCTGCTTCTACCTACACTTTTTTTCCGTCTGCACTTTGTGTCTTTGCCATTGACGGAACTTTAAATTTAAATCTTATTTATCTATTTATGTACTAGATTTGTCTTGTTTTTTATTTTTATTTTTTTGTTTAGGATTGTGTGTTTTTTGTTGTTGTTGTTTTTTTTTTTTCATTTTTTGACTTGTGTGCAGAAAAGTTAAAAATAGCTCAAATAAATAAATAAATAAGTAATATCATTGGCTGACAGGTTTCAGCTTAGTGCTACACTGCCCCCTATGGGTTTGGCATGTTTAAAACAATGCTTATTGGGGTATTTGTGTTTGTCTATATGGATAAAAACTTTTCTGAAACTGATCCCATGTGAAGGATTTTGTGTTTTTTGTTTTAACAGTGTGGCAGAGATATTCCTTTTTATAAAGACCTGGTTACATGTTTACAAGAACTAGGAAAGGCTAGTCACTAACTTGCAGCAATACGTCATACTCAGCAAGCACATGGTGACAGTGGAAAGGAATGATTCTGATAGAAACCTTCTGGCCTTCCTGGGTTGTTAAAAGATGATCTGGTCCATTCAGACTGTCTGACACACAGAGTGTCAAACACATCGAAACACTTGGCAAAATTTCCAGTATCGACATGGATCTCTATGCAGAACCTCTTTGCCTTCCTGTTTGCAGATTTTACTCTCTGATAATTGATCCGTCTGATTCTGATTCAGACCGGCTGAAGTTTGGAGGCTTTCTGCTGGTTTTCAGAAACAGATGGACTGTGTGCGCGTCTGGAGAATCGCGTCATTTATATGTTAATTTCTGCGATGATGAAACGTTCCGAGGCGGAGATGAAGTCAGATTACGGCAGGAGACTCTCTGCAGCTGATAACTCTTATTAAAGTTCTTATCTGCAGCTCAGTGAAAGGCAGGATCAGTGCCGGATGTTTGGATTCAGATCTGTGACGGAGTGACGCTCTGCCTACGCTCTTACACACACACACACACACACACACACACACACACACACACACACACACACACACACACACACACACACACACACACGCGCCTGACGTAGGGTCTGTGTGTGTTTCAGGAGTCCTGAGGATGAAACTCGTCTGCTGGTCAGTACTCCAAACAAAGCTCTGTCCCAGTCCTTTGAGAACCTGCTGGACGACAACAACTTTGGCCTCATTCACGTAAGAAAACACACACACACACACACACACACACACACACACAAATCCTCTTCACAGTCATCGTTCCTCGCGGTCATGTTTTTCAAGCGTTTTCACTTTTCCTACAGAGTGATTGATCGCTCTGATCAGGTTGTTATCGATCTCTTAGGATTAGTTTAGTTTGTTTTGTGTCAATAGGTAACTTCTCATTGGAACAGACATAAGTCACTTGTGGGGAACCACAAGGTTCAATCCTGGAAACCCTCAATTTTTAATATCTATATTAGTATCTACCGGTATATATTTTATATCAATGTTCCCATTAGCTCAGGTTAAAACAAGAAATAAGATGAGCTTCCACAGCGATGGATGCCGATATATCAGCCCCGATTTCCTTACTTTTGGGAGATTGGTAATCGGCTGATTCTTACATGTGAAGCCGATCTTATCTATAATATTATGACTTAATTCTTGCAATATTCTGACGTTATTCTTGTAATATCACAGCTTTATGCCTGTAGTATTATGGCTTTATTCTCGTAATTTTATTTATTTTTATCTTAGCCTGGCCCTAATACTCCATTGAACAAAACAATCAAAACACTGATTCCCTTTAAACCCAGGCTAAAAACCCATTTGTTCAGAGTTGCTTTTGATTAATAATAACTGGTACATTGATCAACATATTTCACGCGTAGCTGCTTGATGATTTTGTCAGACTGTAATGTTTATTGCTTGTTTCATAACTGGTTGTGTTTTCATGATGCAAAGCTCTGAACTGCCTTGTTGCTGAAATGTTCTGTACATATAACCCTGACTTTACTTTTCCTCCTGCAGAAGTTTAAGCGCGACCCTTATGTGGCGACGCTGGGCGGCTTCTCCAAAGTCACCAACTACATCTACGACGCCCTGCGGGGGACAGAGGAGCAGCAGCAGCGCCCCCCGGAGGAGGTGGCCGACCTGCTGGGGGAAGTCATCCCAGGTCTGGAGATCAACCAGCAGGAGGAGCCGGGCTTCGAGGTCATCACCAGGGTAAGGAGCCGACCTCCAGCTCATCAGCTGATGCCTCCTCCTCCAAAGTGATGACATCATCACCTCTGACCTGACAGATCGACCTGGGCACGAGGCCGCAGGTGAGCCGGGTGGAGCCGGTGTCGGCAGACTACTGGAGTAAACACCAGGACCCCGAGGGGAGGATAGAGAACGAGGCCGCGCTCAGACAGAGGATCTTTAAGGGGGCAAGTCTCCGTTACATCCACAACAAGACGATTGATTTATTAAATTATTACGGTTTCACCCCAACTGGAGGCAGACTGATAACAGTTTTGTCTGAAAATTAGGACTGCAACTAAGTTTAATCTTAGTGCTTTATTATCCTATTGATTAATTGCTTATTGTATTGAATAGTCTGTTATTCTACCAATTAATCTATTGATCTATTGATAAATCGAATTTTTAAAAATTGGCACATTCTGCAGATTCTTTATTTAACCACTTGTGTTTTTTATAGAACATTAGAAATACATTAAAATATGTAAAATAATTCCATTCATTTTTAACTTTCATAGCATTCTTTTAGTGAATGTTTGGTCATTTGTAGCAAAGAATGAATCTGCAGCTAAAAAATATTTCTAACATCCACATGTGAAAAGTTCAAAACTTTCTGCTCGACGCGTCTCCAGGAACATCTGAACTACGTTTCCCACAATGCATCCTGTTCAGGCAGAAACATGAGGCCACTGACTGCACCCTGTTAATAAAACCTGTGAATTAAATGTAAACAGATTCTGAAAGTGAAAGAGAGAGTCATGTGACCAGAGAGTGTGACCCTACTGACCATGTGACCCTACTGACCATGTGACCCTACTGACCATGTGATGCTGTGTGTGTGTGTGTTGACCTGCAGGGTCTGTGTCACGCCGTGAGGAGGGAAGCCTGGAAGTTCCTGTTGGGGTATTATCCGTGGACGAGCACGTTGGAGGAGAGGAAGTCTCTGCAGAAGACCAAAACGTACAACGAACACAAGCAGACACAGCATTAAGAGTTCTTTACTAAATTAAAGTTTAGTTGTCTTTGAGAGGAAAATCTTGCATTAATATTATGCCATGAATATATTAGTTGAAAACTGTCTCAAAAACAATGTTATCGTTCATCGCAATATTTACTGGGACAATTTATCGTCCAATATAATTAGTTATGGTAATAAGCCTGAGGGTGGATGTTTGTGTTTCCCAGAGATGAATACTTCAGGATGAAGCTGCAGTGGAAATCCATCAGTGAGGAGCAGGAGAGGAGAAACTCCAGGCTGAGAGACTACAAGAGCCTGATCGGTGAGGAAGAGGAGGACTCTGCAGTCTTCATCACTTAGATCATCATAAATGTAATGCGTCACTTTAAGGCCGCATGTAGGAATCAATCTGCATCAAAACACCTGAGGGGGGCGCCAGAGAGCTCACTGCTCAGTGTCCAAATTTTTTAACTGGTTTAAAAAAATAGATTTCTGGGTCAAGAAAATAAAAGAAAAAACTAAAATCAAATAAATAAAGTTGTTTTGTTGTAGGAAAGAGATGTTATTCACCATAGATTAAAAAATTTAGAAATGATTTTACATGTTTACTATATTCAGAGAAAGAAAATGTAATCAAATTTATTCTTAGTTTGAAGAACAAGATTTGATCACTTTATTTTAAGATGCTTGTTAAATTTAATTTACTAAATTAGATTAAAGCTGATTTGGGTGAATCAAAGTCGCCTTTTCAGTAAAGTTTCAGAATAAACTTGGCTCTACTTATTATAAAAGCTTTGTCATTATAAAATACTTTGTGTTGTACTTAACACTTTCCACTGTAAGAAGATTATGCTGGTAATAATTTTACCCTGATTACAAATTTTAAAAAAGTGTCAGTCTGCATCAATTGCAGTTGGGAGCCACACAAAATCAGTTCAAGGGCCACAAATGGCCCCCGGGCCGCACTTTGAACACCGCTGCTCTAAATTATGACCAAATGTTTAGCTGAAGCTTTGATCCTGCTCTTTTCACCTTCATATAGTTATTTTGAATTGCAGTCATTTATGTCGCCTTTCTTCTTGCTGATCTGTCCGGTTCCACTAAGTTTTTGTTTCTCCTCCTCTGATGGAGATGGGAGCAGAAATGCTGTGTGAAACCAGATGGAGGTCAGACGTTGAAGCTAGTGTTAGACCTCCATGTTTGTTTTCTTTCTGCTGCAGAGAAAGACGTGAACCGAACAGACCGAACGAACCGCTTCTACGAAGGTCTGAACAACCCGGGCCTGACTCTGCTGCACGACATCCTGATGACCTACTGCATGTACGACTTCGACCTGGGTGAGAGCTTCATGCCGCTCACTGGTTCTCCTGTGTTCTCGTACCTTCATTAAAAGTTGGCAGGAAGATGATTGAGGCTCATTGGGGGTTAAAAAATGTGATGATAATCATCCTTAAAGGGGCAGTATCATGTAAAATCAACTCTTTTGAGCTTTACATCATGTTATAACGTTATTCCTGCATGATGAACATCCTGGAGTGTTGCTTTGATTCTTCCATGCATGTTTGAGAAATCCTTTAATCTCCATGGCAACCATTCAGCTGTGCAGAACGCCTCGGTGGACCTAGCCCCGCCTTCGAGGTGGCCTTGTTTGTTATAGAATTGCACTTTGAATGTTAGGTGAAGCATACAGCAAACTGTTCTGACTGCTCTGTGTCTTCAGAACCGACCGGGTTCTGTTTCTCCCTCTGGGTTTTTGACTGACCCTCCGTGTTTCTCCAGGTTACGTTCAGGGGATGAGCGACCTGCTGTCGCCGATCCTGTTCGTCATGGAGAACGAGGTCGATGCATTCTGGTGTTTCGTCTCCTTCATGGACCAGATGGTGAGAAACCAACCAGAACCAGAACCATCCACGTTTGATGGTCCATTAAAATTTGACATGTTGGGTTTGTTTTTGCTGCAGCACCAGAACTTTGAGGAGCAGATGCAGGGCATGAAGACGCAGCTGATCCAGCTCAGCACGCTGCTCAGGCTGCTGGACCTGGCGTTCTGGAACTACCTCGGTACGGAGCGGCCGGTCTGTTCGGGTCAGGTCGGGTCGCGCTCTGGTCACGGTCCCGTGTTGGACCCGTGTCTCTGACGTGTCTCTGTGTGTTTCAGAGTCCCAGGAGTCCGGGTATCTGTACTTCTGCTTCCGCTGGCTGCTGATCCGCTTCAAGAGGGAGCTGATCTTCAGCGATGTCCTGCGGCTCTGGGAGGTCAGTCTGGAGGTTGGATCCGATGAGGGTTCTTCTAGCCGGTTTACTGCAGACTTCAGAACCAATAACATCATTTATGCTGCGTTCACACAGCAGCCAAATGAGACCCAAATCCGACTTTTTCACTGCAGTCTGATTGGCCCAATTTAAATCTTTTCAGCCCCCCAAAAATATGATCTGTGTCTCTATGGAAGTGACTTCTGTAGCTTTTTTTGTAAAGTAAAAAATATTTAACTTTTCAAACTGATATCCCTGAGATTTTTTTTCCTATTTGGGATGGCCTTAACACACCGTCGTACAATCTGTAAATTTAGCAGCAATACAGTTGAATATCATGTGAAATTGTAGTGTACTTCTTTTGGCTTTGTATTTGTGAGGTAAGAGCCAGTTCTGCTTCCTGTATGTGGTTCTGGTTCCTGATGACGTCGTGTCTGTTCATCCTCAGGTCATGTGGACCGAGCTGCCCTGCCAGAACTTCCACCTGCTGGTCTGCTGTGCCATCCTGGACTCTGAGAAGCAGAAGATCATGGAGGAGAACTACGGCTTCAACGAGATCCTGAAGGTAACGCAGAGCCGATTAGCTTCAGCCGATTAGCTCGATCAGGTTCTTGTGATGACGGATCAGATCAATGGCGCCTATCGATCGGGTTTCTTCTGTTGCAGCACATCAACGAGCTCTCCATGAAGCTCAACATCGAGGAGATCCTGCAGAAAGCCGAGGGCATCTACCTTCAGATCCGCAGCTGCAAGGTGGGTGTTCGGTTTTCACCGCCTCGGTGTGAACCTGGTCACCACGGTAACGTGACTCCCACTCAGCTCCACTTGTTTACTGAGGCTGTTTCTACTAACTATCAGTTCTGTACTGAGATGAGGGATACAAGTTACTGATAAATGATTAATCTAGACTTCATTGAGCTCATCTGTCTATTAATTAATTGATAAACAATTTCCTTAAAAACTTGAGTTTTCTCTAGTATGAACATAGTTTTTCATAATATGCTTGATTTTAAAAAATAAAACAATGTGGAGCTTAAGCAGCTTGTCGAGGGTTTATATTTCAAAATAGAATCGCATTAAGTGAATTGTTCATCACCCACCAGACTCTGAACCGTTTGCCTTTCCGGGATTGCGCTGCCATCTTTGGCAATGGCTTCGCTCAGCGGCGCCCTCTTGTGGAACGTGGCTAAACTGCAACACTGAATGAAAGTCTATGGGGACGTTATTAGTTAATCGATTGGAACTAATTTTAAAATAATTGACCATAATATCAACAATTAACTAAGAGATTCCCAAACCTTTTGATGCCAGGGAAAACGTTTTATGTTGTGACTTAATTAATCTCTTTCATTTCTTTTCACACTAGTTTAGCTTGAGGAGCAACGCAGCTGGATAAATTTAACTGGCAGCTGGTCAGAAAGATTAGCGTGGCACCTAACATTTCAATAACTTATTTTAACAAATGTCTTATAATGATGTTTGAAAAACATATTACAGATTTTTTGTATTAAAAAAACTTAAAATTTATGATTTGAAAATGTATTAGATTCATGTTTTTTATTCTATTTTTCTAATCTTCCTTCTAACTTTCTGAGGCTGTACTTTGAAAAAGACTGGATTTATTCTTAGCATCCCTAACTGAGACGGATGTTGGAGACTCAGATGGTCCAGTTTAAATCTCCTGGTGTGGATTTAACCAGAACCAGGACCCGGTTCTGATTCTGATCCGCTCCTCCTCTGCAGGACCTGCCTCACTCCATCAGCTCCATCCTGGGCTTCGACACACAGCACCGGGTCTCCAGCCAGGCGGACTCCGGGTCTCGGCCCGTCCAGCAGCAGGACGCCTGTTCTAACGGACACTGCAGAGACAACAGACCCCAGAACAGCTGCAGAGGGGTTTTCACGTCGTAGTTAACGCACAAACTGACTGTAGGTCAGCAGGGGGCGCCGTGTGGCCCCCAGGAGCAACGGAAGGGTGTACAAAGGATCGCAGATTATTCAGAATCTTATTTTTCTAACTTCTTGTATCGTCTCTTTGCTCCTGATATTTTTAAAATCCTGACCTGCAGGACAGACAGGAGCAGGTGGGGACTCCCCTGGACTCTCACACGTGTGCCACATGCGTGTGCATTTGTTTCCTGAGTCAGAGCTCGCCTGCAGATCAGACGCTGCCTCAGAATCTGTCCTTCTTGCCGACAGCAGCTAATCAGTATTTTATTATCGACGCATCAGCCGATTATTGATTTGTTTGTTTTTTATTTGTAAGGTGCAAATGCACAAAGTGACGTCCTTAAACTGCTCAGTCTGTCCCAAACTGAAGCGCATTATTTTCTTTCATTAAAAAGCTGCCAATGAAGGTTTTGGTCTCTGCGTATGAACGTCTTCGTCCTCATCTTCCTCAGATCGCTCCGTTCCAAATGTTTCTGCAGCTGCTGGAGGAAGACATTAAGGGTTTCAATTAGGTTCATCATCTGCTTAATGATCAATAAAGTCATCATGATTTACATAAAATGACTCTTCACACTCACCTAAGCCTCCCTTATTAAAGCTACTAAAGAGTATTGAAGTTGATTATTTGTTCAATCCATTTCTCTTTTTTCTGTTTCCGTTATAATTTCTGCTTCCAAAGTCTGTTGAAAAGTCTGTTTAGTGTGAAAAAACTCACACTAAAAACACCAAAAAAGGCATCACACTCTGTAATATTGGGCTTTATCTTTTGGTAAAAGTACAATGCATGATATTTTTTAAAAACTTACCTTCAAACCCCTTAAAACTTTTTACATTTGAACATTAATAACTACATTAAACTCATTACTTCTGGAGATAAAAAATTCAACCTTAAACTTGTTGCATTGAAACATAAATCAATAAGGAATTTCCATTTTAAATCACAGTATGATAAAAATCCAAATTAAAGTCATATCACATAATGATGAAATTCCACCTTTAACTTTTTACATTTGGATGTAAAAATTAACACCTTAAACTCACTGCATCAGATTTTTTAAGTCATTAAACTCGTTACATCTCAATACATGAAACTAAAACCATAAAATATCTGAAGTTAAAATTTCCTTTCCAATGGTAATACTGCTGTTATGGTGGAATTCAACTATATTTTCTCATTATTTTTTTTATTTGATTAATTGTCAGAATAACCATTTACAACAGCCCTAAAACTATTTGATTATATATATATATATATATATATATATATATATTGTTTTTTAAACCTTTTCTGTACTTTTTTTTTCTAAAACTATCAGTTTGAAAACTTAAAAAAAATTCTTCAGTTTTACTCCCCTGGACTCTCAGTTTTAATAAAATATGTATTTCAATTGCCAGTACAATAAGCTCAGTTGATTATTAAAGTAGTTTAAAAAGGTGGTACCAAATAAAACCCAGCAGATTGTATGGAGTCGTTACTTACAGCATTCACTCCATCTGACCAGCAGGGGGCGACAGCAAATTGCTCGTGTTGAGTTGTTGACTTTACAGCAGTTCCTCATACAGAACATGCATATAGCGACAGTGGAGAGGAAGAACTCCCCTCTACCAGGAACAAACCTCCAGTAGAACCAGAACCGGGCTCAGTACCAGCAGCCATCTGCCACGAGCTACTGGAGGTGAGAGAAGACAGAGCAGAGACACAACAAGTCAACTGATCCAGAAAACTTTCCATGTCAGCCAATGCACGTCCTCCACAAAGAAACCACAGCCAATCAGGACACCAGACCAAGTGTAGAGAAGGGAACTGATTCTGGCTTTGTTTTTTTCCCCTCTGCCACCTTATCGTGGTTTGAGTGTCCCAGTGATCCTAGGAGCCATCAGAGGCTTCATGTCTCTATTTGGGTCGGGTTTGCCAGGCAAACGGGTCCAAGGTGAGGGATCGGACCAAGAGCAGCCCAAAGATCGTTTAGAAGTATAAACGGTGTTCCTGTTTAGAGACGGTGATATAAACAGGGTTCCCGCTTACATCCAGAGCTATAGACAGAAGTCAGTGATGTCAACTCACTTAAAGCTGCTATTTTATTTGACATGCATGTTTTACAGCTCATATTTTCTTTTTACTTTTAATTGATATTAACTCTACAGCGCAGTGCTTTAAACTTTTACAAATCAAACGAAGTCTTAAATATTGTTTTTAAACTGAAGAAGACATATCAAGTATTAAGATACTTTCAATTAAAGACATAGAAGTGTCATCCAATAATTCTCAGCATCCTGATCACTTTCACAGCTGATTAGCCGCAGTGAAAAGTTAATTGTAATTAAGTCTATTAATAACAGTGTTTGCATCCCTACTTATGGCCTGTTTTTTTCCTGGTTGACTCTACAATGTCACATTTGTCGATGCCTCCTTTAAATGTCAGCTGAGCAGTTTTCATGGCGCTGATGGACGTCTCTTCCTCCTCCTGGTCTGATAGGAGCCATTTGAAGGTGGAGAGTCGGCCGGCGGTATCACCTGCCATCTGCTCATAAAGCTGCTCAGAACCAGAACAAAGCTGCTCGGCTTTCATTTCCTGTTCTGCAGGAAATTGGGAAAGAGGCGGCCGATAGCTGCTGCTGCTTATCAGCTGTTTCCTCTCAGCTTCATGAAGAGACGGAGCGTCAGTCAGAGCTTCACCTGCTGCTCCTCATCCTCACTGTAACGGAGGTCTGACTTGACATTTAAACAACAGAAAAGCCTTCAGTTCTGAGAAAACAGAGTTTATTAAAGTAGACAAGCAGGGATGAAAATGCAGCCTGGAAATATAAACAAGTCAGTAGCTGCATTTCCATCGACTGTAAAATTGCGGAAATTGGAATTACGAAAATAAATTAGCTTATAGCAAATACACCGATTTCGAAGAGAAATTCAAGTTTTTCGATAAAAAGTTTCTGTGCTACGATAAGGTGTTTTAACAGCTGTATCAGAATTGGTGTATTTGGCAAAAATGCAACGTGAACAATAACCGGATGTTACTACTGGCGGAAAAGACAAAGACAACGGCAGGAAGTAGGTGAATGATGGTGAGATGTTTTCACAAATGTATTCATGTGTGATTTTAACTGGATTTCTTATTTAATGGCAACAGCCATTGCCAAATGTCTTTTTGACATTAGTATAAATATGCATTACAACCATTACTCTGTTATAATTGGGTACTCTACCAACCTCTCTGTAATACTAAGATAAATATCAGTGATATTTACTGTAGTACTCACTGCCAAAATTAGCTTAGCTTTCATCCACAAGCTAAGATGGACATAGCCTACGTGTTTATCTGCCTGCCACCAGAACCTTGTTATTCATGTGAAGAGTTCTTTTACAAATCCCTTTAAACATTGATTTTATGCGTCCATAGATTTCAGGCCTTGAAACTCCTCCATGATGTATGCACTCTTTATGTTCACCAGGTAGTGAACTACATCGACATGGATTGAGATCAGAGGCAGCTTGTCCACTTTGTCTGATGTGTTTTCCTTCTCCATCTCTTTCAGGTCAATCCTGACAGCAGCCATTTTGTTCATGTATTTTTTTTCACACATTGGTGTCCACACTTTTTTCATTTTGTTGGTCTTGAATCCATGGGTCTTGCCTTCTAAGATGACTCAGATCACTTCCGGTTCAGACTTGTGGGAACTATGCATTGTTTGTATTCCTAATCCAGACATTGTGAAGCCCCACCCTTCCAGGTATTTCGCACCCTCACATTCTAACTTATTTCCTCCCATGAGATCTTCTCTCCCTTCTGCAGTAGTTTGGGTCCATCCATGCTGTGGACACGCCCCCTCCATCAGTGGGCGGAGCTTCTCTCTCTCTCTTACCCCCCTCCTATGGGAGTATTTAGGTGGAGGCGAGGCGGTTCTGGTCCTCAGCATCAGAAGCGGCTGCATCATCCGGACGGCAGGCTGGAGCCCTGGTACTCGTACACCCACTGGTTCCCCATGGCTTCAGCCCATGTGATGAAGGACGGCGGGCCGGAGCCGATACCGCGCATGCAGCCCGCCATGATGATGTTCTCCAGCAAGTACTGGTCCAGGAGGGGAATGTCTCTGGACTCGGCCATGTTCGACCAGCACAACCACCAGCATCAGCAGAGGCACACCGGGGGACAGATGGTGAGAGCCTGGACTCCTCCTCCTCCTCCTCTTCATCCCTCTCTCCTCTCTGGATCTATTTTCAGGTAGTACAGCTCAGTTTTGTCAGTGCAGAACTTCAATCGGGATTCTTCACCTGGGAAGAGGAAAATCCTCCTGTTTGTCTCTATTAGCTGCTTCAAACTTATTGTTACTGGTTGAAAACTGCTTAATGAACAGAAAAGTCAGGGAATATTTACTTTATATATTTTATTATTTGCATTTTTTTCTACAAATTTTCTTTTATAAAAAGTAATTTAGGTAAATTTTGGTGAACAGACAGTTTGGAGACGAAACTCTGAACTTAGTTGCAGGGGCAATAATGTGGTTATAACAGATTAAATGAGATGGATCAGATTTTATTAGTTTTTTCATAGTTATGAATGAAATGAAGAGAATGATTTTTAAAAATCCTCACTGTAGTGAGTGAAATATCCAGAAATGTTCCATTCAGTTAAAGTTCAGCTCTCCATTGTTGGAATGTTAACAAATATGGAGGATGTATCCTGCCAAAATTTTGAAATAAATGTATATAAAAAGAAAAGACAAGACAACGGAAAAAAATCAGAAAACTGTAAATAATTGAGAAATGAAGAAAACAGAAATGGAGAAAATATTAAAAAAGAAAGGAATGCATGGTGGGGAAAAAACTTAAAGCACATATGATTAATAAAATTATGGCAATAAAAATATTAAGTATAGAAGATGAAAAATTAGAGGAAAAAATGAAATAAAAAAGAAAATAATAAGACTGGAAATAAAACTGAAAATTGCATAGTAGTGATGATGTTTCAATAATACTACTTAAAAGAATAATTTAATCAAATAAATAGGGAACATTTTCATTTTTTTATTTTTGGATGCAATATTTGGCAGTTTAATTACTTTTTCAAGCCATTTATTTCAATATTTATTCCCAATTTTGGCAGGATCAGTCCTCCATACACCTTGTATTATTCCTGATAATCATTAATCTGCCTCTTAGATTCAATTTATTCAATTTATCTGGGATCCAGATAAATTTAAATTTAACTTCTTTAAAATCAAGATGAAAAGCAGACATAATTTCTATCATACGATGAGAAGTGTTCATCAGGCGTTTATCAGGTCTGCAGAATTTGAAATTTGTGTCTCTGCAATCCTCTCTGCTCTGACTGTAAGGCTCAGATTCTGGACTCATGTTCTCCTTCTGACTAGAAGTTCTTAAAATACTCCTTTCAGCTGGTTCTGCCCATTCAGAACCTGCAGCCTGGTTGATTATTGGTCATCGTTCCTTACCTGAATGTGTCAGGAACAGAAAGGTGGATCTCGTGTGCTGCACCTGATGGTTTGCACGTCGTCCTCTGTGTCTGTCAGCATCTCCATGTTTAATTCAGGAAAACAGCTGCAGCTCGTCTGTTTGAACAGTCGACGACGTCAGATAAGAGCAGCAGGTTCCGGTTATTTCACTCCGGGTCGTAACTTCCAGGGTCCATCGGTTTGTCTTTGTAGGGAAAAACCAGCAGAAGCCAATCAGGTTCTGAGCTTTTTGAGATGTTCTGCTGTTTCATTTCAACCTGATTGAGCTTATCGATTAACTAATAAGCGCCCATTTTCTTTTCTCTTGGATGAAGAGGGTCGACCGTCTCTAAATAAAATAAAGGAACTATTTTTTTCATAATATGCTGGATTATATTATGAAACTTGTGGTACTATTGCACAACAGAATCATATAAAGTGCATTTTCCACCGAACACCGGACTTTGTTTGGACCGTTTCTCTTTCCACTCTGGCATGGTCACTTCGCCATCTTGTTTCTTCTTCTTTTTGGTTTTAATGGCGGGTTTCTGTTTCTGTATCAATGGTTCCGCTTCAAGATGACCAGCGGCGCCCTCTGTTGGATGGCAGCCAAACTACAACACTTAAACAAGAAGGTTTAAGCGGACGTTCTTAATGGATTTTAACTCATTTTAATTAATAAACCATTAATTGACATTGTAGTTCAAAAATGTAACAAATAATGTAATAGAGTAAATGTCCTCTGATCTAATTTGTTGTTTTTGTTTTGTTCTTCATCACCATCATCAGTCCAGACGGACATCTTTCTGTCCAATCAACGAGAAGCCCGATGGCGAAAACGCAGAGGATTCTGGGAAAACAGCAGTGGTGTTTTCTCTGAAAAACGAGGTCGGCTGTCTGGTCAAAGCGCTCAGACTCTTCCAGGTCAGAACCAGAACCATATTCAGGACCAGAACTACACTCAGACTCAGATCTAGGAAACTAGACCAAAATATTTGTAAAATATTGTGTCTTTGCGGTGCATAACATGAAAAAATGTCTCCCCATAAGTGAAGTAATCTGCTAACAGAGCTAGTACATTTGAATCAATATTCAGGAATTATTGACTTAAAAGCTCTTATATTTTGCTGAACAGTTACCTGTGAGTTGGTTTTTGTCTTATTTCAAGTACTAAGATATTTGCACTAGAAACTGGACAAAAAATAATGTTAATCCAGATCTTGGCAGTATTTGTATCCAACCTCCATCCTCTTCTTCAAGGAGAGACGGGTCAACCTGAACCACATCGAGTCCCGGATGTCGAAGCGGATTCCTAATGAGGTGGAGATCTTTGCCGACTGCAAATGCAGCAAGAAAGAGTTCAACGAGCTTCTGCAGCACCTCAAAGATCACGTCAACATCATCTCCTTCAACACGCCTGCACATGTTTGGTCAGCTGAGGCGGGTACGGATACAACACAGATACAAGACATTCATGGGTTGGAAAATGTTTCAAAGTGTTAAGTTAATTTTGGTGTTTTCCCAGATGAAGAGAATGTTCCCTGGTTTCCCATGAAAATCTCAGAGTTGGATCAGTGTTCACACAGAGTGTTGATGTACGGGTCGGAGTTGGATGCAGACCACCCTGTGAGTTTATAAGTGTGTGACGCTCGTGTATCTAAATTCACTCATGGCTTTCTGATGAGTCAGGTGATCATACAGAAAGCCAAACTGAGGAAGTTCTTGTCTCTGTTCCTCCTTCTGTTAGGGGTTTAAGGATAATGTTTATCGTCAGCGCAGGAAGTACTTTGTGGAGGTGGCCATGAACTACAAATTGTAAGTCACTGGATTTCCTCAGTCCTGATTTCTTTATATGTCCTTCCATTGATCCAGGTGGATTTTATCAGTAATATTCACATATTTTTTTGAAAATCTGGCACATTTTCTCTGTTTATGAAATAAAAATAAAGCCTTATGTATTTGTATCAATGCACGTAAAAGACCAGGGTTGGATAGAACCTTAGCTCCCACCTTAGGGATGCAAACAATTAATCATCCTACGATTGACAATTAACAGTTTATTAAAATTTGTTAAAACTGATTAACTAAAAACACATGCACACCTTCAATGATGGCATATTAGGGCAATTGATAGAAAAAAAGGAAGGAGTATATTGAGGCCAAAAAACTCAAATTTTGAGATTACTCTCAGAAACTTTGTAGAAAAATCTTAGGAGTTTCTCAATTTCAAAAGTTAAATTTGTAACTTTTTTTTGTTGGTTTGTTTTTTTTCTTACCAAATTTTAGAATTTTCGACCTCAGAAATGTCCATGCTTTTTCTTAGAAAATATCTGAGATCAATCTCAAAATCAGTTTTTTGGCAGGAATTTATTTATAATTTTTTCCATCCATAATGGTCCTAATACTCTGTCTTATACCTCCAATTTTCGTGCAAATCGCCAAAGAACAAGAGTAGGAAAAACGAATAACGTCCGTTTAGACATTTTTTAGTGTTGTAGTTTGGCTGCCATACAGCAGAGGGCGCCCCTGGTCATCTTTAAGCGGAGCCGTTGGCGACATAACGGCGACAAACCAGAACGGAAAAGAGAAACAGCTCAGAGTTCGGTGTGGGGTGCAAAATACATTTTATGCGGTTCTGTTTTGAAATACAAACATTAAACAAGTTCCATTAGTTTCACAATGGTTTTAATGTTTGTTTGTTTTAATCCAGCATGCTATGAACATTTTAGCCCTTATGTTATGGAAAAACGATCGATCCTCTTCATACAAGAGAAAACTGAGGTTTTAAAGAAAGTGGCGGCTTATCAATTAACCGTTAGTCGACCAATAAGATCAATTTGCATCCCTATCCCACATGTTTTTACCCTGAACTGTCCTTCGGCAGTGGGCAGCCCATCCCTCGGATCGAGTACACCTCCGAGGAAGTGAAGACATGGGGCGTCGTGTTCCGGGAGCTGACCAAGCTGTACCCGACCCACGCATGCAGAGAGTACCTGAAGAACCTGCCGCTGCTCACCAAACACTGTGGCTACCGGGAGGATAACATCCCCCAGCTGGAGGACGTCTCCCGTTTTCTCAGAGGTGGGCCCCCTGCGTGAACAGTAGGAGCCATATGATTGGAATAAGCAATTATTGAAGTGACGAGAGCACACTGCTTTGACACTTGGGTGGTGGGTGTGTCGAGGTGGACGTGGCTGCATGAATGGGAGCCACGCTGGCGCGCTGGCTTGTATGAGGAAGCGGGTGCGCCGGGGTGGTCAAAATTTCTGTTCACCGTGCTGTAATGCCGTTTATTGTTGGGACCATTGTTTGGTTTAGCCTGGTTAGTATGTACCAGTCTGTGTAAGCTCTGAAGTATGACAATCAAAGTGGAATAAATTGATGATTGCAGCTACAAAGAAGCGGCCTGGAGTGTATCGAAGCATCGGACAGTTTTGAAATTCCCCAAGTTAATCCAGTTCGGCCCTCTTACATCATTAGTTTTGGCGCACAACTAGTAGCTATTATTATTAGGGATGCTCCGATCAGGTTATTTGCTTCCGAATCCGATCACCCATGAGGGCCGATCACTGACGATCATCTGGATTGGCTGTTAATTTTTATTTTTTATTTTCTTGCTTTAGGTATAAATGTTACTATGTGAAACGGAAAAATGATCTGGCAATAAATTCACCTAATTTAGACATAAAACATACAAAATACTTGCAGGGAAAATACAGCACCTACGGAACCAGAATCTTACACCGCCAGCTCGGTGACTTAAATTATTCATCGGGTTATTTCTTTAGCTTTCTGACCGTGATGCTAATCCGGGTGATCGTTGGTAGTTGTGTGCTGCTTTACCTGCTATTTGGCCGCTCCGGATGTCTTTTTTTCCTGGATGTAGCCAAACTCCGCCACGTAGTTGGTATTTTTTAATGCCATATTAGATTCGTTGTGTTGATGCGTTTTGATGTGCTTCAACCCCGAGGCGTTCCCCATTCAATCTCAGAACCTTAAAGTTCTTCACCACATTACTTAGGATTTGTTGCTGCGCATTTGCGCAGTGTAGAGGAGATGCGCTGCACACGCAGGCTGCGAAGTGACCTGCAGTTGATCAGTTTTGGTGATCAGCAATACAAGACAGTGATCGGCGATCACCCATCATACACTTTTTCACAGAAATCATGAATATATATATATGACATTGTGGTGGTGGATAAAGAACAGAGGAAAGCCGTTGTGGTGGATGTAGCAATACCAAGTGACTACAACATCAGGAAAAAGGAGCATGAGAAACTGGAGAAATACCAGGGCCTCAGAGAGGAACTGGAGAAGGCCTGGAAGGTGAAGACCATAAATATATAAATATATCTATATAGAGTAGGCATAGGTGGACGCCTCCACGGGTCCACCTCTGCCTACTG
>NW_006800622.1:36273-67532 GCF_000485575.1 Poecilia formosa | reverse complement strand
GTCATGTGACTCAGTGGTTCAGCATAGGTCATCACTGACTAACTGCAGTTACACTGAATGACCCGAGGGTGGCGCTGCTCTCCAAAAACACTGACTGACAGCTGGCGTTTCTGTTTCAGTGTTATTTCTTCACCATCGAGTTTGGACTCTGCAAACAGGACGGTCAGCTCAGAGCTTATGGAGCGGGATTACTGTCATCCATCGGAGAGCTCAGGGTGGGACGCACACACACACACACACATACATACGTCCAAAGTATCTTCAAAATTAAAATCATATACATAAAATATATTGATACATGTACCATTGATTAAGATCCAGAAACAACTGTAAATCGGTGTGTTTTTAGCCTTGATTTAAGGGAATTCAGCTGTGTTGCATTTTTCTGGAAGTTTATTCAAGATTTGTGGTGCATTGAAGCTAAATTCTGCTTCAAAATGCTTGGTTCTGGTTCTGAGGATGCAGAGCAGACCAGAATCAACAAACTGTTAGCAGTGGAGCGCAAAAGTAGTTTGGTGGAAAAATTGCTCTCTTCTGGTTTTTATTTCTTTTAATCCATGCACTTATTCCACACATTTATTATTCATAATATTTTAAATAAACAATATTTAATCAAAATATATATTAATTTCTGTATATTTTTAGGTGCCCCATACATTCCAAGGTTGAACAAAAGGTTGGGTTTAAGCATCCAACTAACCTTTATAATATATTCAGTCTTATAGCACAGAGTAATCATATTTCCAACTCATCCCCAGTGTAAGAGTTGGCAATTTACACACAATTCATGTGTGTAAACAGCAACCCGTGAATTAGAAAGACACTGTAATAATTAGCAGTACCTTCTGGCAGACCTTAGCAGGTTCCGGGAGACAACCAATCAGAATAAGAGCTTGTGTGAATATTCATGAGGTCCTGCTATTACACAAACCTGCCATAGGGGGCACTGTGGTGATACACAGATTACACACAAAATCAGATTTATGTGTATTAAACGGATATCTCGGGTTTTTTTGCATTTTGGGGGTTATTGGACCAATAGAAAACTTTCTGCGCTTTTAGATTTTTGTCAAAATTAGCAGGACACCGCTCCTGTCGTGTTAATTCAAAATGTCCTGCTAGTGCTGTGTGTATTCTGTCGAAATGTCCTGCTAAACCACATGTACTAACACACACACACACACACACACACACACACACGCACGTTTGCGTGGCTATCTTTGTGGGGACTTTCCATTGACTTCCATTCATTTCTACAGCCTAAACCTTACCTTTACCCTTTTCCTAACCCTAACCATCACATACCTAACCCTAACCAAAACTCAATTCACACCTTAGTCCTAACTCTGACCCCTGACCCCAAAACAGGGTTTCCCCTTGTGGGGACCAGGCTTCGGTCCCTACAAGGAGCAATTGGTCCCCACAATGTAGTATGTATCAGGAAAATCATCCCCACAAGGTATTACAAACAAACGCGCACACACCCGCGCACACAGACACACACACACACACACACACGCACATTGTAAACAGGTTTAGGATTGTGACTTTGTGCTGCAGAAAACTGCATCCATTTTATAATATGTGGAGTTCCTCTGGGTTCTGTTCTTGGATCTCTTCTTTTCTTTTATATTAAAAAAGTTGGGAACCTATTAATGGTTAGATAATTGATCAGACTGTTTTTTCCCAGCATGCTCTGTCTGATAAAGCCTGTGTGAAGATGTTTGACCCAAAGACCACCTGCAACCAGGAGTGTCTAATCACCACCTTCCAGGATGTTTATTTTGTCTCTGAGAGTTTCGAGGAGGCCAAGGAAAAGATGAGGTAAACAACAAAACACACAAACAAGTAGAAAACACACTGATGAAAACGCTGGAGGAGTTGAGCATCGAATAACAAAAAACATAAAAACTGCAAAAAAACATAAAATCTTAACATGAGAAACATCTCTTGTTTTAAGTGAAATAATCTGTCAGTGGAACAATTACTATTTTTTTAAAATCAATATTAAGGAATTATTTACTTAAGACAAGCTCCTATATCTCGCTGAAAAGTTACTTGTAAGTTAGTTTGATCTTATTTCAAGTGAACTTAGATATTTCTAGAAACTAGACCAAAAATACTTGGTAAGATTTTATGTTTTTGCAGTGTACACTATGAGACATAACTAAAACATCTAGTTTTAATTTCACCATAAAGAAATCCTTCACTCCAAAACCAACCAGAGTTAAGCTAATGATACCATTGTGATTCTGATGGTGTTTCTTTCAAATCTTTTTTATTTTGCTCTGAAACTGTAAAACCTGACTGTTGATTCAGGAGCAAAAATATTCCAGACGTGTCCGGTTTTTTTTTATCTTGCAGAGAATTCGCCAAATCCATAAAGAGGCCGTTCTCTGTGTACTACAACCCATATACGCAGAGCGTGGATCTGCTAAAAGACACGCGCAGCATCGAGAACGTGGTGCAGGACCTGCGCAGCGACCTCACCACGGTCTGCGACGCCCTCGGCAAGATGAACACCTACCTGGGCATCTAAGGCCGATGCAAACCCTACCACACTGCAGAAATACTAAATATTACCAAGTATTTTTGATCTGGTTTCTAGTTCAAATATCTTAGTACACTTGAAATAAGGCAAAATGAACTTATAAGTTACTTTTCAGCAAGATATAGAAGCCTGTATTTAATATTTGCACTGATAAATTGGCTCAGATTTCCTTAATTTTGGTAGATCAGTGATCTTATCAACCTCAGCAAAGATCTAAAAATCAGCCGCTGTCCTCTTCTGCCCTGCAGTGAGAGGTTTGACCGACAGACAAGCCCATCAGGTCATGTTAACGATGGTCAACCCACTGTTGCCAATTCAACAACTTCTTGCTACATTTAGCAACATTTCAGACAAAAATCATTATTGGCCAAATTTGGAATTGGAAGGTCAGGATTTTTAAAGATCGATAATCAGCGATCTGCCAGACAACTGCAGTCAGTGCTCCTCTACCTGTATTACAAAAATAATTCCTTTATATCGACACATCTTGAATATATGACAAGACATTTTTCCATAAGTGAAATAATCCACCACTAGTATGTTTTTATTGACTTTAAACAATCTCCTATATCCTGTTTAAAATGTACTTCTAAGTTACATTTGTCTTATTTCAAGTGTACTAAGATATTTGGATTTGAAAGTTGATCAAAATACTTAGTAAAATTTTGTGTTTTTGAAGTGCAGGAGCTCTGATCGATCCAATCAGAGGTTCTGACTTCAGTCTCTCAGATTATCAAGCTGCTTCAAGTATCTGTAAAAACCTCCGTCCAGCATTTCTAACGTCCAAACGTCTGATTTCATCCAGTTGATGTCCGCTCTGCTCATGTCAAATGTCTCCTGTAACTGAGTCCAAGCTGTCAGAATAAAGTGAAGAATCCTCCACACTCAGGAAGTCTCTTTCTTTAACTGATTATCAGTAAAGAGATCATTAAGTTAGGAAGCAAACTGATCAGACCATCATCATCCTCAACCACGCCCCAACTTCTGTGGATCAGTTCTGGTTTCTAGGAAACACATCAGGACTTTTTCCTAGACAATCGGCTGAACTTTTCCTGCAACTAACTGTACGCTTTCTTTCATATGACTATTAGGAAAAAAATGAAATAAAATTATGAGAATTTACTTCTTACTTCTCTAACATAAAAAGCACTTCTGGATCAGTTTATTTTCTGTGTGCATGCTCTATATTCGCCAACTCTTAATTCATGAAAGCTTGGAGAAATGCAGACTCGATTTTTATCAGACCTGAAGCATCGGTTTCATGATGGCTCTGTGGGAGACGGAGCAGAAGAGTTTCAGGATAAAAACACAACCTGGACATTTTAAAAACACTCAGGTTTATTGAGAAACACATGGTGTTGTGATGGCAGTGTTAAAGCTGGTGGTAAAAACATAAACAAGGACTCATTTAAGAACCGGAGCCTGAAATTCACTCCTTACAGTGCGAGTGTTTAACGTTGGGGGATTTTACAAGCATGACTTAAAGTATATTCAGCTTTTTGTCTCTTTATCTTCCTAGTTGTCATTTTATCTAAACATTTAGCTAAAATTATATATTAAATATTTAGTAGCTAAATATTTAGTTTACCCTCTAAATATTGGTAAACTCCCAATATTTAGTAGTTTAGGTGCTAAATATTAGCAAGCTAAATATTAGCAAGCTAAATATTAAAGTTTGTAAACTAAATATTTAGTTATCTAAATTAGCTTGCTAATTAAATATTTAACTTGTGTATAAAATACAAAATCGGCTGCATTTTGTCCATGAAGGCTCAGAGAGGAATCTGATGTGATCAGCTTCACGTCTAAATGAGTGAACAGGGAGAATGTGGAGTTGGATCGGCAGGTCCAGATCTGTGAATGTTCCTGAAGGACCCAATCGATCCATTGATCTTATTATCAGCCTTTACCTTTAATCCAGGTCCAAGCTTTGGCCAGCTATCTGATCGAATTCTGCTATCAACGACAGAAAACCTGAGGGAAAGTCCAGGGACTGTCTGGTTCTGGGCTCAGAACAAATCTCAGTTCAGACCATCCATTAAAGGGCCAGTATTATGTTTTTTCCAGGCACATGGTGCCAATTTGTAGCATAATCAAGTATGTGACCTTCAGTTGTTATAAAAATTATTATTGGCAACATTTTTATACATTTTTATCAGCATTGCGGTGATCAGTAGCTAATTTAATGAGCTCAGCTTATGCACAGTTTTACCAGGTGTTTGCTAATTGCTACTGGCTAGTCTGAAGGAGCCGCAGTGAAGGGCTTCTTTGTAATGCAAGAGCTGGGAAGCTTACACTGAAATAAGAAAACAAGTGATCCAACTTAAGAATTTTTTTTTTTACAAGTAATCAAATTGAGTTTATTCAACTAAATATATTTAATATCTTATGTTGAACAGACGTAAATAAATTAAGTTTGACGATTTTACTTTGATTACAAGTAGTGAATTAAATGTTTTAAAAGTTGGAGCTCCATTCTCTGTGTAGAAACTGCTGCTGTAGGGAGGAGCTTCGCCCTGGCAGGGCTAGGTCCACCCAGGTGTTTTGCATAGCTGAATGGTTGCCATGGAGATTAAAGGATTTCTCAAACATGCATGAAAGAATCAAAGCAACACTCCATGTATATTTTTGATTGGGGAATAATATTATAAAATGATGAAAAGGTAAAAAAGTTGATTTTACATGATACTGCCCCTTTCAGTCAGTGGAGGTCAGGGAACGGTTTGGGGTAGCTGAACATCAGGTAGTCCCTGTAGTAAAACTCAAACACCTTCTGCCTCTCGGTGCGGTTCAGCTGGGAGAAATAATCCTGCGTGATTCTGGACGAGGTCCGCTTCGCCCGCGGGTTCCTGTCCTTGAAGTCCGGGAAAGTGAGGTTTCCCGGAGCGCCGATGCCGCGCAGCAGGAAGTCGGCGTCCTCCTGCAGGCTCTCGATCTTCCCAATGAAGTCGTAGTGGATCAGACACGGGCTGCAGAGCTGGCTGACCCGCTCCCAGTGGATGTCCATCCCTACGGGTCGCTGCGCGTCCAGCAGGTACTGAACGAACTCCCTGAAAGTGACGCCGGCGCCGGTTTTCAGAGCCGACCCTGAGGCGTTGGCCCGGTACCTGGAAATGATGGCCCGTCCGAACACGGGATGATAGTAGGAGTTCGGACTTTCAAACTTGTCCCGGAAGGCCGAGACGAGCCGCTCGAAGGGCTCCCTGACGAAAAGAACCTTGGTGTAGGTTCGGAGTCTCTCGGCGATACCGGCCCGATCGTAGCTGTCCAGCCGCCGCAGCTGGTTGCTGTAATGAGCTGCATCGTGAGGAATATCCTGAGTGGATCGGGCTATGCCTGCCAGAACCATCAGGACCCGTTTCCAGTTGGAGCAGCCGGCTTTCGGCACCTCACAGTACAGCAGCCGGAACCGGTCCTCCACGTAAAGCCGGGACACCTGCTGCAGCCTGACCCGCTGCTTTCGGCGGACCGGCTGGTACTTAGAGCAGACGCCGTTCAGCTGGCGGTGCCGAGTCCGCTGCGTCCTCAGTGCCGTAGAACCTCCAGAGGGGGCGCCCTTCAGCAGCAGCTTCCTGTGGCGCTTAGTGACTGGCTGCTTGTTGCCTAGCAACGGGTCTGAACAAAGATGGAGGACAGGCGGGAAGCCGGGGAAAAGTCCAGCAGAGATGTCTTTAGTTTGCCAGGACGGAACCTGAAACACAGAACAGAACCACAACCAGAGTAAAAACCAGATGCCAGAACTTCTGATCCAGAGTGAAACTGCAGCAGGAACTTAAGAGAGTTTTCACACCTGACAGTCCAGTAGACCCAGTTTGAAACTAAAACGTTTGTTACATTTTCAGCTACTGCGCTTCGCTTTCACGCTTCACTGTGTCAAATAAACTAAACTCTTAAAAAAAAAAAAGTTCCCCTCCTCGCCTGTGGTGGCGCTGCACCAAGAACCACTGAAGGAAACAACACAAAAACCTACGAAGACACCGACCGTAACTTCCTTCTTGACCAAACGTAAACAAAATAGAGTGGCGTTAGATCTTATGAAAATAGTCAAAATAGTATGAGAATAAAGTCATTATGAGAATGAAGTAATTTGAGAATAAAGTCGTACGAAAATAAAGTCGAAATAATACGATATTAAAGTAATTTTAATATTAATACAATTGTAATTAAGCTACGACTTCTATCTCATATTATTTTAACTTTATCCTTGTAATGCTACTTTATTCTCAGTTTTATTTTTCTTTATTTGTTATGCCCAATACTCCATCGTACTATACATACATATTTAGGTTGTACAGATATTCAGCATCTTGCCGCAGGAATTGCACAAAAATGTCAAAATTCCCCCAGAAAAATAAAGAACAATAAATAACCTATTAATTTATCAGTTTTTGATGCTGCTGTAATGTTGCAGATATCCAGCAGGTGGTGCTGTGGCGCCATAGTTACCTTCCGTTCAGGCCACGTCGGAGCCTCCAGGACAGGAACACCTGAAACAGCAGAACAAAGAGTTGAATATGTCTGAGTTTTAGCTGTTGCTCTTCATGTCTGCGTGACGGAAGCTCTGTCTGGTTCTGGTTCTGGTTCGGTGTCAGTGAGTCGTTCTGATGAAATAAAAATGAAGCTGCAGAGGTTCTGCTGCCTCAGTGATGTGACAACGCACATTCTCTAAAAGCTCTCTCATGATACTTTCCAGTCACACTGGCAGATTTTCAAATATTCATGAGGCGAACATCAATAAAACATGGATGGAGGGGATGAGGAAGGTGGAGAACAATTTAATTCCTCAGGAGGAATCATCCAGAACCATCCACAGGAACCATATTCAGAACAGAACCGGACCAGCATCACATCCTTATTTTACAGCTACAGATTTTCTATTCCACACATTTTACTTCACATGCTCTATTCTACATGCTATGTGACCCATTAAGTGTTATGTTGCAGTATAATTTACTCATATTTATAAACAGAGGCCCTGAATTATTTTACTAGATTCTGTTATGAGACTAAATTAATTGTAAAAAGTTAAACGTGTTACTTGTCTACAGATTAAAGGAATAATAATGTTTAAAAAACACAGTTTCGTTTAAAAGAGCATTGAAATCTTTTTTATTATTATTTAAATCTCGGTTTATGTGTAATTTGTAAAAAATGTGACATCTGACCAACTTTGTGATATTACATGTCAATTATAATTTATTAATTATTATATGTTACTGTTGAAATGTCTTGTTTTTGTCTCAGTTAGGAAGATTTAGTAACCACTTCGCTGGAAACTATCGTGGATCCTAATAAATATTAACTTGCACATGTTCTGCTCCACATGTTGTACTAATTTGTAACAGCTTCACAATTTCTGTTCTACGTTTTCCGCTGCACATGTTCCAATCCACAATTTCTTCTTCACATTTTGTATTAATTTGTACCAGCTCCACATGTTCCAGCTGCACATATTATCCGCTTCAAATGTGCACAATAAACTTCGAGGTGGAACATCTGAGGCAGAAAATGTGCCGGGTTCACATGTTCCGTTAAACATATTCAATTTTGTATCTGCACATGTTCCATCTGCACATGTTCTGCTCTACATTGTGTATTTGATATTTTCTGCTATTCGTGCTGTTTTGTAAATGTCCTGCTCCACATGTGCTGGGTTCACATGATCCGTTAGACATATTCCATAGCACATTTGCTCCAGGTGCACATGTTTCTTCTTCACATGCTCTATCCACATTTTAGCCCTTATAATTTGCTTTAGATGCTGTGTTTATTTGTATGAGCTCTGGATGTTTCAGTTTCCCTCTGCGATGAGGTTTTGACCCAAGTGCTGCAGAAACATGAGAAAAACCTTCATGTGACTCTGCAGTAGCAAACCAGGAAGTGACAAGTTGCTGTTATTTCATGCCAGAGGACTCAACACCTTCATTTTCCCCTCAAGTGATCCGATTAACAACAACGATCAGGTGATCAGTCCACCTCATCAGTCTCACACCTCATATTTCTGTAAACACCATCGTTAACAGATCAGAGAGTTTGGACGGAGCAGCTGTAGTTTTTTTTAATAAATCATAAGAGACACGGAGCGCAGGGAGGGGGGTCCACAGGGACAGGGTGGGCGCAGAAAAACGGGGCAAGAAGCAGAAATAGATCAGAAATCCTCCTGAAATATCGTCTGGCCCCAAGCTTTGTCTCCACTCAGCCGAGTATTTTTGGTAGTTTCTCGTGCAAATATTTTTTTATATACCATCATTTGCAAGCTCCAGTTTCTTGTTGAAAAGTTGAGTTTTGTCTTACTTCAAATGTACGAAGATATTTCCACCAGAAACTAGACCAAAATTACTTCTTTGGTAAGATTTAGTGTTTTTGCAGTGTGACTGTTTCAGGAAGTGAATCAGGTCCAGATGTTAACATGTAGGTTGGTTTTTAAAACCAGTCCAGACTGTAAACCAGGCAGGCAGATTCTCTGACCGCATCAGTTCCAGTTTAATTCTCACCGGTGAAACAGCAGCCGACCAATCATGGTCATGCATCTGGAGCTGCAGTTTTAGACTAATATCCACCATCTTCCAAGGTTTATCGTAGCTGCAGACTGTAATGCATGCCACTTTGTTTACTTTCACCATGATCGCTGTCGTCATGGACGCAGTCCAACTCCACAGAGGGAGTTAATGAGTGGGAATCAGGTGAAGCTGGAGCTTAATTACAGGTGCAAACTCTGAGCTCCACCCGGCCCACTTAAAGAGCTGTAAACTTCTGCTGCAGCTTCAAGATTACTTTGGATTATCATCCTTCCTTCAAGTCGTTAAATCTCTGCTTTTAAAATCCAGAAGTGCTTAATTATCACATCTGAGGGCTCTGCAGCTACATAACTGCAAGAAATTTTTATATGGGGCAGAAAGAAGGTTCTGGGTTCGAATCCCAGGAGGTATTTCTGTATGAATTAGACTGCATGAATTAGACTTTCCAACTTTAGTTATCAGATGAAGAAGAAGGAGCAGGAAATTAATCTTTTAACAAACAAGAAGCAGTTTCACAGCCTCACTCAAACTGACCCCAGACCAGCCGACCCGACAACACCGACCTGGGTTCTGTTGCTGCATGGAGTCAGTGAGATGTTGCAGGAGGACCAGAAGCAGCAGCGACCCGACTCCCAGGAGAAGCAGACACCAACGGAGGCGAGGCCGCGAGCGGAGGAGTTTCATCCTCCTCACAGAGCCCTACAGTCCCACCGGCTGGTTCCGGGTCAGCCGCAGAACCTGAGGATAGAAGGTCACACCTGGGTCACAACAGCTGCAGTTAACGACTATTTTAGTAATCGATTAATCAATTATTCCAGTGATTAATCATTAATAAATAAAAAAATTGGCACATTCTGCAGATTTTTCATTTAACCACTTAAACATTTTATACATTATTATAAATACATTAAAAAATGCAAATAAACAAATAATTAAATTCCTTTTTTAAATTAGAAAATAAATGTTTTATACTTAAAATTCAACAACCGCATTCCTTTAGTTTACGCTTTCTTTATTATCTTACATTTTTTGCTACTCCGGTTAACAATCAAGTGTAATACATCTTTCAAATTAAATAATCAGCCAGTGAAACTTTTTATCAATATGAAGAAACTATTTATGTAAAACAAGCTCCTGCCTTGCTTGAAATTTACCTGTAAGTTAGTTTTGTCTTATTTCAAAATATTTCCATTAGAAACTAGACCAGAAATACTTGGTTAGACTTTGTATTTTGCAGTGTATCCCAGAAACTTCTCCTAAACGCTCTGAGGATGTTTCCAGCGTTTTGTTGGATCCTCTGGTCTCTTCCTGCCTGCCTGTGGCTCCATCAGCTTGGAGTGGAGCCCAACTGGGACATATTTATAGATCAGAGTGCTTCAGGTTATTTTTATCCGCAAATACAGAAACGGAGGAGGTGAAATCAGATCGCTTCTGCAACATGCAGCCGTTAACCGCATTAATCTGCTTGAGGATTCCTGATTCGGAAATCTGAACGTTTTACCTCTGGAGGAACGAGATGGTCACAAAAATCTGATAATAAAGCAGAGTCACATGCACAAGCTGGATGATGAAGAAATATGACAGTGATAACAATTTGATGAGTTTAAAAAATGTTCTGTGAAATTATAAATTTTTTATTGAGATTCAGCCACTAGTTTACAAATTCCCAGTCGGACGTGTGAAAGCGTACATGCGCAGAACAAACGGCTGCATATTTGTACTATGCATCCGGACAAATGACAAAAACAAAATGGCGGATAGTATTGTACTATTTGTACAACAGCATATTAGGACCATTGCAGACAGAAAAAAAGGACTGAAATTCTGCCAAAAAAAAATTAGATTAAGCTTAGTAATGTTTGAGAAAAAAACTTACAAATTTTTGAGTTTAAAGAGTCAAAAATTTGCCAGAAAAACTCCTAAATTTTGAGTCTTAGATTTTATTTCTAGAAAAACATGGAAATTTGAGTAAAAAATATTCAATATTTGGAGTTTTTTTTCCTAGTTTCTGTTTTTGCTTTCTTCGCTGTTTAAGTGGGTTATGAGGTCACCAGGTTTCCCTGCAGGAAATGGAAGTGTTTCCATTCAATAATTAACAGAGTCATGACCTTTGACCCACAACAGCTCTGCAGGATCGAGTTACCTGCATATTTACAGGTTTGTGATAGATGGATTAAGGATGCTGGCAATGAATCTATTTACGATTAATTGTTTATTAGATTAAAATTAGTTCTAATCGATTGACCACTGACATTCTCTTACACCTTCTTTTAGTGTTGCAGTTTGACCTCCATTCAGCAGAGGGCGCCACTAGTCATCCTTAAGCACAACGTTAATACAGAAACAAAGATGGCGGAGGGGTTATGAGAACGGAAAAGACTAACGGTCCAAACGGAGTCCGGTGTGGGGTGAAAACGCACTTTATCCGGTTCTGTTTTGAAATATAAACACTTGATAAGCTCCTTAAGACTCTACCATCAAGAGAAAAAAGGCTGCTTATCAAATAATTGTTGGTCGATCGATAAGATGTCTGAAAAGTAAATCTTTCAGCCAAAATTAGAAGGAGGTGAGACAGAACCGATCTGGGTTTCTGGAAGTTAGAAAGCTGCGGCAAAAAACAGCTGAATCAGGGCAGGACTCAGACTCGGCCCGAGTCTCTGCAGGTCTCAGCCATGCATCAACATGTTTACAGACTGCAGGTCACCAGTCCGATACCAGCAACAAGTCGGATCATGTTTCACTGAGACAAACAGGAAGTCAGCTGGGGAGAGATGATCCCTCTGAGGATTCCTGCAGGAGTTTATTCCTCTGAAACGGGACAGGAAAGACTTCTCCAGATAGAAACCTGGAGATGTTCTGAGATCTTCATCAGTTTGAGATCAAACTGACAAATTATCTAACGAAAACATATATAAGAAGAAGCATGATGCTCTGTAAAATGTCCTGGTGGACAGCTGTATTGACTTTAGAAAACCTAGAGGACCAGAACCAGGAGACCACATGGATTCTGCTCCTCTCCACTTCTCCTCGTACAACAAATTAGGGCCACTGGAGACAGTTTTAAAAAAAAGGAAGAGCAAATTTCTGCCAAAAAAATGAGGAATTTTGATATTAATCTCAGAAACTTTCTAGAAAAAATTGTGGAAATTGCTGAGTTTGAAAAGTCAAAACTTTTCAACTTAACTCAAAACAGGTTCTCTCTGTTGATGTTGCACCTTTTCCTAGCACACTTCCTCCTTCCACTAAATTAAAAAGACTTATGTTTAGATCAGTAACTCACTACTTGAGTGACCTTTTTATCTTATTTTTATTTTATTTATTTATTTATTTATTTATTTACAAAATACCTTTTTACTTTTATTTGAGTAATTTCTTGGACAGTTTCTACTCGAGTACAGAACTAACCAACTTCTTCAGCAATGACTTTTTGTGGCTCCCTGTAACGGTGCAGATGGATTACCCAGGTGTTTTGAGTTTCCATTAATTTTTTTTAAAATATTCTCATTTTCTGTGACTCAATTTTGGGTTTCTATCTGTTAACCATAAATATTAAAATTACAATAAACAAAAGCTTAGAATGCATCACTATGCGCGATGATTCTGTATAATATGTGGTTTCAGTTTTTGATTGATAATGAGGTCGGTTTATTCAGTTTTCAAGGTTCTGTAGTTCCGCAGATTTTTTATTTAATTTTTCTATTTTATCAAAAATCATATGGTCATTGTAGGTAGAAAAAAGGTCTGTAAAATACCAAACAACTTAGCAATTCTGAGATTAGTCTCAGAAATATTCTAGAAAAACCTTAACATTTCTGAGTTCAAAAGTTTACAATTTTAAGAAAAAAAACCCGGAAATTTTTTGATTTTGAAATTTTTTTGGTTTTCTTATTTTTTTTTTTTTTTATTTGTCTTATAATCAAAATCAAACCGATTTATTTTCCAACAAATTAATTTAAGCGGTGCTGCTCTGGTTTAACTCTCAGTCAGGTCCAACAGAATCTGCTTCAGGAAAGTGGGCTGGATCCTATTCTAGCTGATTCAGATGAGAACCGAACCTCAGTAACAGGTCAAACCTGACACTCACCTGAATCCCGGATCGGCTCCAAGTTCGGGTCCGGCATGGACCCTGTCCGCCGGGTGCTCCGCTCTGGGTCAGAACCAGGAACCGGTGTCGGTTTGATGTCAAGTCCGCTGGAAGCAGATCGATTACGCCCAAAGTTCCGGACCACAACCGGAGTTAAGCGGAGGACCAAACCGAACATCAAGGTACAGAGGAGAAGAAGACACGAACCGGACGTTCACTACCGGCCTCTTCATCATAAAACTCAACAGGCAGTTTCCATAAATCCGCTGCAGATCTGAAACAGTTGGACCTCCAGATGATCCAGAACTTCTCAGAACTTGTAATAATATTCAGGTTCCTTCACTGGTTCGATTCAATTCCAGATATGAAATATTAACCATAATAGTAAGACAGATTGTGTTAAAACCAGAGTTGGGTAGTAACAAGTTACATTATTTACTTGAGTAACATTTGAAAATATATACTTATGAGTATTTTAAAGAGGCTGTACTTTCTACTTCATTATGAAGTATTTACATCCTTACTTGAGTAAAATTCAAGGATACTCTACCCACTTTGAATAATTTAATTAATAAAAAAAGAACAAGCTTGTTTTCACCACAAATTCAGCAAACACATACACATGCTTGTAGTGTTTTGTAGGTTTTATATTGAATGAAATTGGATTGGAAAAAGTGTTCTTTTTTCTAATTTTATTAATAATTAATTCATAGTAATGATATTATTCATATGAATTATTTTCATGTTGATCTTTAACATACCAATATTTCCAACTTTATATTTTGGTCTGTCTGATTACTTAATTTTTAAATATAAAAAGACTTATGTTTAGATTAGTAACTCACTACTTGAGTGACCTTTTTGTCTTATTTTTATTTTTACAAAATACCTTTTTTTTACTCTTATTTGAGTAATTTCTTGGTCAGTTTGTACTTGAGTAAAAACATGTTAGCTACTCTTACTTGAGTACAATTTTTGGGCGCTCTGCTGACCTCTGGTTCAAACTACAAGAACCACAAGATTAAAATAAAGTAACAAGATTTTTTTTTTAGAAAACTTTATCTTAGTTAAAATAAATACATTTTGAACTCAGAACCAGAGCCCAGATCCAAACTAATTAGAAAACTTTTATGCTAGCGACCTTTGAGGCTTTTATTTTGTAGCAGCAACCGGAAGTGCAAACACGGATCGTTATTAAATTGGCTTCAGCCTGAAGGAGCAGCTGCTTCTGAGGGTGTGTATGTTTATTTTTTTTATTTATGTTTTTGCCTTTTTGGGACATTTTTGGGACGGTCACCTTCTAAAGACAGATGGATCTGTTCTGGACTCAGGTCCGGTCCAACTGCGGAGGACCAGAACTTTTTGGGGTTATGGGTTAAGTCAAAGGTCAGCAACCTTTACGACCATGTGAGCTATTTTTATCTTTGGTCTAGCTAAACAAAAGAGCTACATACATGAAAAAGTTAGTTATTTCAACAAAATCTACTACAGGAATTTATTTTCAAATGAACACAACAACTAATTAAAAAAATGATAATTTTACCTAATGTTTTATGACATAATTGCCATTTATTTTTATTTTTTCAGCTTAGGTCCAGTAGATTATATTTTTAAAAACATAAATTAAATTTTATTGATTTTAAAACTATATATTTTTTGTTTTTCCCTTTACTTACAAATGCATTTGTGACTCTTTAGTGAATTAATTTTTTCCTCATTTTCCCCCCAACTCCATTCACAAAATGGAGTTATAACTATATAATTATGCTCAGTTATGAGATTTTGGTCTGTCTGATTACCAAAATCAGACAGATGTGGTTCTGATCACAGAAATACCCCAAAAATGAAACAAGCAAACAAACAAACAAACAAACAAAAATCTAAATTATTCCAAATGTGATGATCAGTTTTCCTTCTTCACTTTGATTTTATTCCATAAACTTCAAATCTTAATTAGAAAAAATAAATATCTTCAAGTCGTTCACAGTTTAGTTTTCTCCGTCTGACCGATCCGCTGTTCAGTCAAAAGCTTCCTCCTGATGGACACAGAGAAACAAGATCAGAGAGAGAATAAAGAAAAAAAAAGAGCAGAATTCACAGAAAAACCTGTTTTGTAGAAATAAATAAAGAAAACAAAGTTACTGTTAGAAAATGTCTCAACTGGATCAAAATCTGGAACATCTGGGACAGGATTCAGGTTGGAGAAAATATCTCTCCTGATTGCTTCCTGATCTTAAAAGCTGTTATTCTAACACACGTGTTAAACTCGAGGCCTGGGGCCAAATCGGGTCCACCATAACTTTTTATGTGGCCCTTCAGGCTCCAGATGCCAAATGACATAAATCGGTTCCTCCAAGTTTTTTGTACAAATTTTGTGAAAAATGGTCAAAAACATTGTGTTGACCAAGTGATGCTAACTCCTACCAGCAGGTGGCAGTGTTTCTTGTTTTTATGACACTGCTGCCTCAGGTTTACTAGATATTAAGTTATTGTCAGCAATCGATATGGTAAGTAACAAAAAGTCACATTTACTGTCATATCAAAGCACAAATATTGCAAAATGTCAAAATCTTTGGTTTTGATTGTAAAAAAAAAAATCATAAAAACAAATCACAAAATCCTGGAGGGACTAATCAATGCAAAAATATGTTCAATATTATTTAATTTTAACAAGTATGTAATGAATGCACAGCCATTAATTTCAGTAATCAAAGCGGATCAGAACCAGCCCTCTTACCCAGCCTCCTTGCTGCTGGACCCAGCCAGCGTGGTTCTCTGCGATGTATCGGGCTCCAAACTGCTGTATCGCCCTGCGTTGGACCACAGTGACGGAGGACAGTCTGCTGGTCACCTCAAAGGCCCAGGCGATCCTCTGCTTCTGGACCAGACCGTCTGGGCATGCCGCCTGGTCCGGTGGCACCACCAGGTTCTGCACGGTGCACGTCAGCTTCTCAAACAGGTTGTAGTTCAGGTTCTGGAGCTGCTGCTGCAGGGCCGGGTTCTGTTTGAGCTGAGCGGGGAAAGAAACTGTGATTAAAACAGAGTTTGGTCGTGTTTTGGTTCTGGTTCTGGTTCAGAACACACCTTCACATTAATGTCATCTCCAAGTGTTATCATCAGCTTGACGAGTCTCTGGATAATCTCTGCAGCAACACAGGAAACCGATCAGAACCTCCTTCATGCAGACCAGGGATCAGCAACCTTCCCCATTCAAAGAGACACTTTTGCCCCCGTTGCTACAAAATAAAACTCACCGAGAACCGCAAAAACGATATTCCAAATACATACTACATTAAAAGTTTGATTTTGTTAGCTTTCATAATAAAACTAAAATGTTCAATTTATTTCCACTTTCAGATTTCAGATCAAAACAAATCTTGTACCTTTTAAGAAAAATAAATTGTAGAATAAGTTCAGCCTCTTCTGTAAATTTTTATGATAAAGAAAGAAAGGTAGTAGGAATGCAACCAGCTGACTTATGATTAATTGTGGTCGTGTTGTTAAAACCCAGAGAATCGGCTAAAGATGCAGCTACTGTCCAGGTAACTGAGGGTTTTTTTTAATGGTCTCACCATCTTGTGTTTGGAGGTTCTGCTCGACGATCGGTGCCGAATCCGCGATCTTCGCCAGCTGCCTCGGGACATTCTGGGCTGTGGAGCAATCCGAAGTTTCGTTACAGATGCCAAAAGTTTTTCTTTTTCAAATATGATCAATTTTATAGCAAAAATCATCTAAAACCATGTTACTATGGAAACACTGTCATACAGAGGTGCTACCTGCTCCAGTAGGAAACAAACAGCTGCTGGAAACATCTGGAATGATTTATTAATGTAAAAAGCTGCTGCATGAACACTCAGCAGGACCAGCTGTGCTTCTGCAGAACGTTTCTGACCTTTTTTTACAGATCCAGAACGATCAAGGGAGTCAGACTCTATGTCCAAGAAGAGTGTCTGAGCAATAACTACTTTTTTTGATTGTTTGTAGAGTGACGGGGCTGAAGGCCTCCCTGGTTCTCCTAGTCCCTTGAGATGTAGTACTGGAGGTGACCTGAGGTTGCAGTATTTCTCCACCAGCAGCAACAGCTTGTCCTGATCCTGCAGACTCTCCATGTTCACCTGCAGACGGAGCAGAAAACATTTCATGTTCTCAGCCTGTTCTGACCCTTCACCAGTGTTGCCAGGTTTCCTGCTATTGATCAGCTTTGGCGGGTTGTTAAAATGTGGGCTGTGGTAAAACATGCATAGCAACACAAATATTCTTGATGACAAAGAAGTGTGATTTATTATGTTGTTGAGTTTCATTAGTTTGAATTTCTTTTTAAGTTGGGTTACGACTGGAAACTGTTAGATCTGACAACCCTGATCCTCTCATCCACACATTAAGTTTGTTTTAATCCAGTTGACAGGATTTAAAACTTTAGCCTCTTACTTCTGAAAAGTTTTCCTGGAGCAGCTGGAACAGCAGCTGAGACACGTTCAACTATCCGAAATCAGCCAGCAGAACATATCACTGCTTTTAAAGACACCCGGTAAAATTATTTTTTCATAACTAGTAGTAGTACTAGTATTGGCTTTAACTTTTTTTTAACCCTAAGCGGTGAAACATGAAGTGTTTGTCTTAAGTTCCTGCTCCAACTTTTTAGTTTCACTTTCCACAAAAACAACAAACACAAAAGCACCTGAACGCACCTAAACGCCTCAGAAAACTTGTTTGTACTCAATAAAACACACAGGTGTGTCTCTATTGGAGTCCGAAACCGAACCAGAACCAGGACTCACCTTTGAAGCCGCTCCTTCAAGCCGCTGGAAGCAGTTCTTGTGAGAAATTCTGTTCCCTACGCCGTCGGCCACTGGGTGGCGCTGCAGCCCTTAGAGATGCTTCATTTCTGACAGCTAACGGTCAGGTAACACCATGAAGCAGAGGGCGGGACAAATATGATCTTCTTAAAACCATTTTTATCATTTCTGACATTAAAGCTTTCCTTTAATTTAACTTAAAGAAATTGTATTTTTTCTCCTCTTTGTCACAGAGCCTGATTTCAGTTTAAGCCACGGAACCAAGATTATATCAAATCCTTCACTCTCACTGAGGCTAACTCCGCCCGGCTGCTGTGTCGGCTGCTCTAAAACAAGCGCTCCTCTGTCAGTTTACTGCTGGACTTTGTTTCACTTCCTTCACTTCCTATTTTATCAGCAGAACTTCCTCATTTTAACACAAATATGTTCTGAGTTCTTGACTTCAGCAGGAGCTTCACAGCCTGCAACAGACCCGTCCAGTCCCAGAACCAGTTTAATGATAGAACCAGTACAGCTGATCCAGTTGGTCCAGTAATGAGAGGAGCATGAACCTGGACGTCTCCCAGCAGCAGATCTGACCTCTGGGTTTCTCCAGCAGAGGGCTCTGAAGATTTGGACCAGATGGCTGCAGGTACTGTTGTTTTTATCAAGTGGAGAGCTTTCTGTTAAAGTTCAGCTTTATTTCTGATGGATCAAAGTTATGTAAGATTTGAGATTCGGTTCATCAGAACATGAAACCAGACCAGGTTCATTAAACGATCTTTATCATGATGACCTCTAACTATCTTTAAAATCAGAACTTTAACCTTGAACAGATTATTTTGTCTCAAAAATGCAAAACTACACAGAGTTCAACATACCTGCAGATGTGTGTTTATTAAGAAAAAGTCTGCAGATTATATTTCACTGTTGAAGCAACAAATTAGATCCAAGTTATGAAAATCCTCCACAGTTTCAGCAGAGAATAAAAGCTATTTTTAATGAGTGGAAAGGAAAAGGTTAAAAGAGAAGCAGAAGAGTTTTCAGAGCATTTCCCCCCTAAAAAACAATGAGGAAGGTTCAAACCGACATGAAAATGCTGCAATCGTTCAGGCAACACTTCACAGGATGTAGTCTGGATTCTACAAAGAGGTTACAGTGGCAGTAACCCAGGGCGGCAAGTTATTTCAGGTGTGGGGGAAAATATTTAGGGTGTTTTATACTAAATGCAAGTTTTACAGAACTGTATATTATATAAAACTCATAAATTTATATGTAGTATGAAATTTTTATATTATTACATTTCTATTTAATCTACACAATACTGAAATATTTAAAAATTATAAAATTATAGTATATACGTTTGGGACTAACATGGAGCAATCTCTTATTGGACATTGTAAACCACCTGTTGATTTACCTGCCTGTTAATTTACTGTAATTTGTATGAATAGAGATTCTTCTTTTTTTTATAGCACACCAAAACTGGCTGTAGCCCAGGGGACCTTATCCTTCTAAATCTGGCTCTACATAGGATATACATTAAGACAAATGCTAAAATAAATTTGTAGCCAATAAATAGAGTATGGGTAACTGATCAACTATGGTTATATACATGTACAGTGACTATTAAAAGTATTCACTTCCTTGGATATTTTACTGTTTTTGTTGCTTTTTCAAATCAGTCAAGTAAAAAAAAAATCACAATCAGATTTAATGTCAGAGAAACTAATTTCTACAAGCACTAATTAGCCAGACCTCTGTTAAATTAGGTCAGTCACTTTAGTATCTCATTTTATGCTGGATATTTCAGTTGTCATTATTTTGTAGAAATTCATTTTTACTTAAAGAGCTTTTTAATTATGTTGATCAGGACTGAATGTAAAAGCAATAAAATTTAGTGTTTAAATCTTAAAAATTAGTTTTCTATCTGGTTTTTCACTGTTTATGTCATATTGTTGGTTTGGATCCTGGTAATGCATCTCTGTAGATCAGAAAGAAAACATTTCAGAGCCAGATCAGTGGGTTTTTATGCATTCTAACTGTTGGGACAGGACAGTTTTCCTCCGACTGATTCAGGTCTGTGTTTGGTTCTGGGTGTTTTAGGTGAGAGGCCCGGTTGTTCCAGCTTAACCACTAAGGAGCTCCAACAGAACTTGAAGCTGGCGAAGCAAAAGGAGCGACCGGTCCGGCTGCTGTTTGAGATCCCATCGAGTCGAGTTGTGGACCAGCTGCTGAACAAATACGTGGTGAGAAAATCAGCAGAAACATGATGCAGACAGTAAACAAGAGGAATCAACTGGGACTGAGGGAAAAAAATGAGTGGGAAAGTCAGGTGAAACAGTCAGGAGAGAGAGTCGACGGTAACAGTAACATATGGAACGCCAGCGGGTTCATATACACATGAACATTTCCCGTTACAGTGTGCAAACAACGTGTAAATTATGTGATGTTTATGCGTCAATCAAGTTGATTTGTACAGCATATTTCAGCAACAAGGCATGTAAACAGCAGAGGATCAGAAAGAGCCAATGAGAAGAGATGCGACTTGGACTGTCAGGAGGTAAAGTTGCCTAGAAGCAACATAAAAACACTCTTAGGCTGCGTTCACACTGCAGCCCGAAGTGACCCAATTGCGATTTTTCTTTTGCCTTAATGTGACCCGTATCCGATCTTTTCATGATAGTCTGAACAACACAGATTGGATTTTTTTCGAATGCGGCCCACCTTACTTCAATATCCAACTGATTTTTCAAATGTGACCTGAATGTGACCGGTCAGGTCACATTCATCCGACAGAACGTCATCGATGCTCATTTTGATGCGTATTCGACTCATAAACATCACACACTGCACTTTGTTTGCGTTGTATTCATGTCAAAGTAACATGAAATGTTCATGTGACCCTGCTGGTTCCTTAATTTTGGGAGGATGATCGGCCAATGCTGACACGTGAAGCAGATCTTATCCCCCTGGCAAAGCTCTACAATCAGACACTGTTTCCTGTTGCTTTGCTGTGAGAGAGGTTTCACTGACAGAGCCAAGCACAAGGTCATGTCTCCATGATTGCAATTAACAATAGCCACCCCAAATCAGTGTCTTTCTGGCTATTTTTAGCAAAATTTTAGACTAAATAAATGGATATCTTCCAAACTCGGAATCGGCAGGTCAGGCTTTTCAAACATTGGCTCGGGCAGAAACCTGCAAGCGGTGCACCCCTCGCCAACTGTGTCCATGTTGTCTTCCTCTCTGTCTAGGCGTATCAGATCGTCGTGATGCGCTCCGGCAGCTTTGATTCCCGCCGTGTTTCCATCGAGCGCCGCTACAGTGACTTCCTGCGGCTTCACCACAAACTGCTGGAGGAGTTTGACGAAGAGCTGGAGGATGTTCTTCTGCCCCCGAAGCTGCTGACGGGAAACTTCAACCCCGAGAACATTCTGGAGCGCCGCCTGGCCCTGCAGGACTACCTGGCCAAGCTGTTCGCGACCCGCTGCGTCAGACACTCCGCCCACTTCTCCGAGTTCTTCACCGAGCACGAGCAGAAGCAGGCCCACGTGCTGCTGCGGGCGGGCCAGTTCAAGGCCGCTCTGGAGCAGCTGCAGACGGTCCTGGAGATCCAGGAAAAGCTGCTGCCGTGGCAGAAGTCCACCCTGACCGTCCCCGCCCTCGCTGCGATCGCCGTGTGTTACCGGGACCTGGACGAGCCGGAGCAGGCCTTCTCAGCCGCTCAGCAAGCTCTTCCTCCGGTGAGGCGCTACGGACTGAAGCCCTACCGAGCGGCGCTGCTGGAGCTGCTGGTGGACCTGGGGTACCAGCTGGGTCGTCCCGTGGCTCAGCTGCAGGATGAGCTGACAGACATCAGGAACGGCGAGAGAGGGGAGGTGTGCTTCCGGTCGCTGAAGGAAGTGGTGATCCACAAGTTCATCTGAGGAAGAGCAGGAACCCAGACTTACCTGAGAGATGAAGTCTGGGTCTACTAAAAACCTAAATGGCCTCAAAGCATGAGAGTGAAACAGTCTGTTCAGTCCGCTTCATTCAAACTCTGGTTTATTTGTCTAGAAAGTCCGGTTCATTTGTGGAGGTGTGAATGCGAACTCTGGTTCGCCTAAAATTTCAAACGCAGATGTGAATACCAAGTGGATCAGAGACCTGCTAAAGCCCTAAAGAAGTTGCTGTAAACTGTTCTTTCTGTTCTTTCTCCCCCCCCTCAGTCTGTCACTGTTTTGTTCTGGATGTGTTCCTATTCCAAAGTATTTTGGGAACATTTTATATTTATTCAAAAACATCAGTAAATGTTCAATTGCATTGGGAAAATGTCGTGTTTGAGTTTCAACAAAGGGGCAAAATAAATCCAAAAGATTTATTTATTAACTTATTAATCGACCACACTAAGTTTTGAGGAGAAAGTCTGTTGCCTGATTGAATTTTAACAATATATGCTTGCAGTCTAATTCTTATCTGATCAAATAGGAAGAACAACCATATGATTTGTTCCTAACTTAAGAGTCTGGGTGATCCGTTGTCTTAATTTATTTTTACATGAGGTGGCACGAACATTACTTTATGTAGAATTTTCTGTCATTCGTATGCAATTCTGACATTTCCTTTATTATTATTTATGGTAACCCTGTCTAATTTCCACATTCTTGTTTTTGTTGTACATTGTCACAAATAAAGATGCCTAAACAATAAATGAAAAAAAAAAGAATCGAAATTCTTCTCCTCCTCACCAGCAGGGGACGCCAAACAAAAGCTCAACCGGAAGCTGATCGTTAAATCCAGGCTGTTGCTCGGGGTTCGATTCATCAGACTGAGCGACGTGTGGCGCAAGTCGTGCAAGTAGCTGAGTTTCAAAACACCATATGCTCATTTTAGTTAAGTTAATTTAGTTAATTCGGGTTAGTTAGAATTAGTTTATCTGTCGATCGATTCAAAAATGGCCGGGGAGTCGGTGAAATTGTCTAAGAACCTGCTGAGGATGAAGGTAAGTGTTAGCATCCGGAGTTAGCATGATTACTTTGTATTAATATATAAAAATAAACAGCGGGATGTCGAGTTGGACGTAGCCGATTCTACATGTTTAAATAAAACTATGCAAAACGTTTCCTAATATAAATTATAGGCTTTCTTTTTATCTCAGATCATGAGGTTTTAGTCATATTTGGGGTATTTTGCCCTGTTGTTTACAGTAACCGATTACTTACTTTCTTCTGTAGTTCATGCAAAGAGGGCTGGACGCCGAAACGAAGAAGCAGCTGGAAGAAGACGAGAAAAGGATAATCAGTGATGAGCACTGGTACCTGGATCTGCCGGAGCTTAAAGCAAAAGAGTAAGTGTCAAAGTTTCAACCGATCTGAGATCAATTTCAGAATGTTATTGTTGGCTCTATTTGACCTGAATAAATATTGATGACTATATTTAACCAGATAGTTTTAACCAACAGACCTCAGACAGTAAACCTGGCACGTTTTATCAGGGAGAAGCTACGGAGTGCCGTTTGTAAAGTTGCACAGCAAAAAAATTAACAGCAATATTATGTTTTATTTAGCCTGTCATACAGGAAAAAATGTGGGTGTTAATTTTTCCAAGTCACATTTTCACCATGTCATTCATACATGACATGATGTATGTCATGTATGAATATATTCTAAATATTTAATTTGAAAGCTAAATATTTACTTTGTAAACTAAATATTTAGTGAGGAAGCTAAGTAATGCTGTCCTCCCTATGACTTTACTCCATTTTATTTATTTAGCTGTTGGTTCAGGTTATTTGGAGAGCATCACACGGTTTGTTGTTTCAGGAATTTGATCATTGAGGAGAAGAGCCTGGTTCCCTGTGAGGATTTGCTCTATGGCCGTATGTCCTTCAAAGGGTTTAATCCAGAGGTGGAGGTAAGAACCAGCAAAACCAGTCCTAGTTTAAAGTGATTCTGTGAAGACAATCTGACAGTGTTTTATTCAATTTGTTCCAGAAACTGATGGTGCTGCTGAATCCTAAAGATGAAAAGGAGGAAGAGGGGGAGGATGTGAGCTGCATGCAGACAGACGTCACTGATGAAGAAATGGCTCTGAGGTAAAAATGGGAGCAGATTATGATCATCCAGACTAGGGATGATTTATTAGAATAAATTTAGTTCCAATAGATTAGCTAATAACATCGCTTAGACATTTTTTTAGTGTTGCCATCCAACAGAGGGCACTGCTGGTCATCCTTTGATACAGAATCAAAGATGGCGGTTATATCGCTGAATAGAAACGATCCAGAGTGCGGTTGGGTTGGAAAATGCACTTTATGCGGTTCCATTTTGAAATATAAACACTCGACAAGGTCCTTCAGCTTCACATTGTTTTGTTTTTCTAAACTCAGCATATCATAAAAATTTAGCCCTTTTATCGAAAGACGGTCGGCCCTCTTCATACAAGCAAAAACTTTGTTTTTTAAGATAATGGCTGCGTATCAATTCACTGTTATTCTGTCAACAAAACCCCCCAAAAAGTTAGCGCTCCTGTCCACCTACACACTGATGTTTGAATGAGTCTTGATTCTCAGCTTCCTGTTTCTGTGTTTCAGGTACGAGAGTTTAGTGGGAACCATGAAGAAGAAGTTTGCAAAGAAGCGCGAGCGAGCAGCGATGGACGAGGACGACGTCAACCAGAACGTAGTTGTGAAAAACTCAAAGAAAGCTTTCCTGAAGCCCCAGGACTGAAAATATTTTGTGATGAAAAACGGGAATGTCGGAAACTACAAACTGAACGGATGCTACACGTTTAGTCGTCTCTGAGAGACGCATTACTGCCGACCGAGCTTTTAAAGGAACAGTTCAACATTTCCGCTCGTCGCACCAGAAGATCCACCGGTTCCAGTTCCGCTTTGAGGTACACACCTCGAAACATTCGGACTCGGACTGTGAAACAGAGGCCGACAGGAAGTTGCTGGATGAATTTCCACATTATTAAAGCTCTGCAGAGAATCTCCAGAGGAACCAAGATTAATTTAATTTGTTACAATGTTTTAGAACTACGCAGATTGGATTGTTTTTTATTTTTTAAGAAAATGTTTTTTTAAACATCTGTGTTGCTGCAGTTCTTCAGGTTATCAATGTACATGTATAAAGAAAATAACGTGAATGAAGCAGACAGGAATATTTTTAAATAAACTGAAACCTTCATGCACCCTCCATAAAAGGATATTTCAGAAATTTAAGAACTTACCTGAGCAGGTGTACCATCTTTAAAAACATAAAAAAGTAAAAGTCTGTTTTATTGAATTTGTAAGCTTTTCTTTTAATCTGTTTAAAGATGGAGCTGTAGTCCTCTATTAGGTGCCAAGAAGGCCTCAAATCTGGAGAGAAAATCTACAATAGATTAGGACCAAGTGATGAAATTTCAAATTAAACCAAGTAATTTAAGTTGGACGCTACATCGAAATGCAAACTTTGTCTAAGGACAATGGCATCCAAACTTTTCTAAGCAGGTCAAAATTAAGTTAGGATTTATCACAATCTGAAAAATTTATTTTGTAAATACAATGTCTAAATTAATTCAACTTCACCTGTCCAATATTTCAATAAAACTAGTAGGGAGATTTTACATCTCTATTTTAAATTTTCATCCAGAGTTAGATGTGGCAGGTTGATTATTCACATTCAGAATTGATCAGACAATAGAAACCAATCTGTGACAGATGGGGCTTTTATTGTGAAAGTCTCAGCTATCACTCAGATGGTCCCTACAGGAACATGTGCACAAGATCAACACTGAAAAGCAACAAGTGAAGACTCAACACTCAAAACAACACAGTTCAGCCAATCACAGAGCAGGACAGACAGGTGGGCGGGGCTTAGGCAAAGTTCTGTTTCAGGAAGTTGATGAGGCCGTTGGTGGACGAGTCGTGAGACGAGACCGGAGAGGCGTCCTTCAGCTCCGGCTCGATCTTCTTTGCCAGCTGCTTCCCGAGCTCCACCCTGGAGACAAAGACAAAACTGTGATGTCACTGAACGCATCATCAGAGAGAGACGGACAACTGGAGGACCGGATTAAACTTCACAGTCCTGCTGGTGTTACCAGGTTCTGAAGCTCGGATACAGCAGGAAGTCAAAGTCTTTCGGTTTAATGTTCGTCTGACATTAAAGTTCAGTGAGGGGAAAAAAAAACTGACAGCTTTTTAAGGCCTTAATGTTAGAAACACAAATTTAAGACCCTGAATCAAACTCACCCCCACTGATCGTAGCTGTTGATGTTCCACATGACGCCCTGGACGAAGATCTTGTGTTCATACATGGCTGAAAAACAGGACAGGTCACATTTACCTTTAGCTGATCAAAACCAGGAAGTTTAATATCCAATAAGCTTCTGGCTGCTCCAATGTGATTGGTTAAAACCATCCGACTTCCAGTACTCACCAATCAGCGCTCCCAGTACGAACGGAGTCAGCTTCTTGAAAACGATGGAGTTGCTGGGCTTGTTCCCTTGGAAAACCTTTGAAGGAGACGTCAGACTGTTAAACTGGAGCCGAACAGACCAAACAGAACCGCAGAGGCGGGCGTGCTTACTTTGTGTGGCAGCAGCTTCTCCAGGGCGTCTCCCGACATTCCCGCTGCTTCCAGCTCTTTCTGAGCCTCCTCTGAGGTTTTTCCCTTCATCAGAGCTTCAGTCTGAGCCAGGAAGTTAGCCACGAGGATCTGAGAGCATGAATTACCTGAATTATTCAGCTGGTTGTACCTCAGGTTTGAATACATGCTGGTGTGGCAGCTGTTTTATTTATGTTACATCCATCCAATATAAACAACTAAACATTAAATCAAAATCCAGAGCTGGGACTACAAGGTAAACCAGTAACGTTAAGGAGAGCTACAGTGGGAAAAACAACAAGATTTTAAACAAAATCGAGTGAAATGACAATGCACCTATATGGCTTGTATATGTGCATCAATAAAGAAACCAAAGCTATAAAATAATGTTTTTATAAAATTCCATCACAAAAACATTTGTGAAAATGTATTTAAACTGATAAAAACTATTAAAATAGTGTAATTTTTTTAAATTAGTAAATTTAAGGGTCAGGGAGAGTTAAAATTAAAACATAAAAATGTAAATATAATATAAATATATTATATACTATAATATCAAAACTTTTCATTTTGATATAAATATTAATAAGACTAATTATTTAACATTCATCTCGTTTTTTTAAAATCTCAAACCACAAACATGTGAACTCACTACAAAACAAATGACTATTTTATTTATCAACTACAATTATAAAATATTATTGTCATTATTTGTTCACAATTTAGACTTTTTTTTTTTTTAATCATCCAATATCAGTTTTTAACATCTGAAAATAATTTTCCATCCACATTTACTGAAATCTGACTATTTTGTAAACCTCCCAGTAAAACCAGTATATAAATCCAGGTGAGCAGGAAGTGTTACCTTGTGATGCAGGTTGTCTCTGATTGGATGCTGGGACTGAGCAGGAATCAGGAAGTCAGCAGGAATCATCCGGGTGCCTGTGGAGCGAACATCCGGTCTGTGATGAGTTGCTGGCGGCTACAGACGGAACCAGTACACCCAGTTAAACCCAGTCACCTTGGTGGATGAGCTGGTAGAAGGCGTGCTGTCCGTTGGTCCCCGGTTCCCCCCAGACGATTGGTCCCGTATGGTAGTTCACGCGGCTGCCGTCTTTGGTGATGTACTTCCCGTTGGACTCCATGTCGCCCTGGGAACACAGGTGGGTTCACGGGTCAGCTGTCTGGATCGGGTCGATCAAAACTCATCGCCGAAGGTCGGAACCGAGCTGACCTGCTGGAAGTAGGCGGCGAAGCGGTGCATGTACTGGTCGTACGGCAGCATGGCGTGCGTCTCGGCCTGGAAGAAGTTGACGTACCAGACGCCCAGGAGGGCCAGCAGAACCGGGACGTTCTGGTCCAGAGGAGCGCTGCGGAAGTGGTTGTCCTGGAGAGAAAGTAGGTCCAGTTTCAGATGAGCTCATGATACATGCTATTGATTAATACGATCAATCAACTTTGGATCAACTCATTGATTGATTAACTAATAAGCGGCCATTTTCTTAAAAACCTTCGTCGTCTCTTACATAAGAGTCGAACATCTTTCCACAACATAAAAGGCTAAAAATTCCATAATACGCTGCATTTAAAAAAAAGTTAAATTTAAGATCATTGAGTGTTTATATTTCATAACAGAACCGCATAAAGTGCATTTTCCATCCCACACCGATTCACTGCTTCAGGATGACAAGCGGCGCCCTCTGCTGGATGGGGGCCAAACTACAACACTAAGAATGTGTTATTAATCTATTGGAACCAATTTTAATAAAATAAACCATTAATCGACAATCAAGTCGATTATTTGCATCTTTACTTCAAAGATTAATAAAGACTTTTACATTTATTATCTCTGTTAAAGTCGCTTTTTTTGTACGTGGAATAAATCCTTCAATAAATTTGAATGATACACATATCAGTACTATTTATTATTTTACCTCATAATTACATTGGAAATTATTTTTAAAGTCATTTTCCACAGTTAACATCCCATAAAAAACAGTGCATCAATCTGTAATGTTTTATGTTTTCTTAGTTTTAAAACCTACATAGAAAAAGCAGATTCTTTAAACAGCACCACACATTTTCTATAATAAATATTTATTAAATATCTATTTTTACCAAAGGTTATGCAACACATGAGGCCCTGAATGCGTTTTATTTAGCTGGACTGTAAAGGTTGCAGCCCCTCTATTTAGAGCATGTACAGGCCCAAACCATCTTCATACAAACACAATACATATTTCATACAAACTGACTTGTTTCTGTTCTGACTCCAAAATAAAAACCCAAACTTGAAATGTTCTCCTACCATCCAGTGAGCTCCTGAAAGAAGCTGCTCGAAGTTTTCAAAGCCTGAAAAACAAACGGAAGACGACTGTGAAAATGACAAAATCACTAATACTCCATCATACAACTCAAGGAAGGGGTAATTTAAATATTTTTGAAAATATTTTGTCAGTTGTAAATCATTCTTTAGAAAAGCAAGCAGGAAAATCAAATCTCTCATGAAAAAAATCCAGCTTTTCTTTTTAAGCCACATCGTTCAGCCGTAAAGGTGACTTAACGGTGGAGAACTGGCATCTGAAAGCATCATGCAGATCTCCATCATCATCATCATCATCATCAGGCCTCAGTCACAGTTGAATGAATCGATTATTGAAATAATCGTCAACAAATTTAGTAATCGCCGACATAGGCCTGTCACAGTAATCAATAATTCAATTAATCACATGAAAAATTTAAACTCAACAATTTCCATTTGCATGATTTATTATTTCTCTCTTTCTACCAAAAACTGGATGACAAAAGGCTTCAGTTTGGTATTGTGGTGTGAACTACGACAGTCTAACAGAGACGTCATAATTCATTTTATTTGTAGTTTTGTTCATTTATTTGGGATGTTTGAATGTCTTCCAGTTCCAGTCTTAAATGTTCATTAGAATTTAAAGTTTTATTGATCTTTGAGAATGTGTTCTTGTTATCCCATTACTATATCTCAAAACAGCGATATTATCGTTTATCGTAACTTCTGGGACAATTTATCGTCCAGCAAAGGCAGATATCATGACTGGCCTGTGCATACAGACTCTAAAAAGGACAACTGCTGTAATTAAGTCAAAACTGTACAAAGATCCAATTATTTCTCAGTTACCTTAATAATCATCAGATCTGTAGCTACAGATACATTTTTGCTCCAAATTGTCAAGTGTTCACTAAAGGGATGCTTTGTTATTAAATTTTAGGCAACAAACATGTTTGTTTTCTGGTTTTAAAAAGGACTTATTTGTTTATTTACATTTTTAATGCATTTCTAATATTGCATTAAAAATATAAAATCTTTTCCTTTGGTTAATCATTAGAATAATCGTTAGTTGCAGCTAGAATCAGTGAGGTCATCAAGCCCCGCCCCCTGGCTCAGTGACGTACCTACATGCAGAGCGATGGACAAACCGATGGCCGACCACAGTGAGTAACGACCTCCGACCCACTGAGGACGAGCAGACATGACAGCAACACAGTCATTCCACCAATCACAGCACGGCACTTCAAAATAAAAGCCCCAGCAGGCTCAGTCAGTTTTAGTTCAGTGGCAGTCGGTGAACCAGAACCAAACCCGGATCGTCCCAAATCAGTCCCAGAAACTGATTATTTTTATCCTGGATCAGCAAAACCTGCTGATCCTGGAAGATTCTGATTGGGTTCAAAGGTCACAGAGATGCCACAGGGTGCAGAAGCAGAACCGGCACAAACTTACGTCCCAGAACTCAAACATGTTGGCCGGGTCGATACCGAAGTCCTTCACCTTGGCCTGAGGAGACAGAGAGACGCGTTAGGCAACAAGAAATGTTCTGCTGGAGGATCAGTCGACCAGAACCAGCAGGACTGATCAGAACCAGCAGGACTGATCAGAACCAGCAGGACTGATCAGAACCAGCAGGACTGATCAGAACCGGGTTCAGCTGGGTCCACTTGTAAACTTTGATGTGTTCTGGCCCGTTTACTCACCGCGTTGGTGGACAGCGCCACAAAGTGTTTGGCCACGGCGGATTTCTGAGGAGGAGAATTAAAGTTAATAAAAACCGGTCCAGTTCTGGTTCTGGTTCTAGGTAACAGAACTCACATCTCCAGCCGCCTTCAGGAACCACTCTCGGGCCGATTCTGCATTGGTGATGGTCTCCTGGGTGGTGAATGTCTGAAATGGGTCCATAAACACAAAATCAGAAACACATGACCTCTGACCCCGCGGGTCAGGCGACCGGCTGACGAACGGACCTTGGAGGCGATGATGAAGAGCGTGGTTTCCGGGTCGAGCTGCTTCAGCGTCTTCGCCATGTGGGTCCCGTCGATGTTGGAGACGAACCAGACGTTTGGACCGCCGGCTGAGTAGGGCTTCAGAGCCTCGGTCACCATCAGGGGTCCCTGAACGCACCAGAGTCACATGACCACTCAAAGCTGCTTCCTGATTGGCTGACTGGATCAGAACCAGAACAGAACTGCTGACTGAAGCAGATCCTCTGTTTTCCTCCAGAACCTTCACAACTGGAGCGTCTGATTGGTCAGGAGGGTCTAATCCTAGTGTGTGTGTGTGTGTGTGTGTGTGTGCGCGCTCACCAGGTCAGAACCTCCGATTCCGATGTTCACCACATCTGTGATGCTTTTCCCGCTGAAGCCTTTCCACTCGCCGCTGCGCACTTTCTGTAAAGAACACACACATCAGGACGAGCTCATGAAACACACACACACACACACACACACACA
>NW_006800622.1:29362-36232 GCF_000485575.1 Poecilia formosa | reverse complement strand
CAGAATAAAACCCGACGTGTGTGGCTGTCGGCCCACAAACCTGGCAGAAGGCCTTCATCTTGTCCAGCACACGGTTCACTTCAGGCATCACATCTTTCCCGTCGACGAGGATGGGCGTGTTGGAGCGGTTCCTCAGAGCCACGTGGAGCACAGCCCGGTTCTGGACGCACAAACGGCCCACGGGTCAGAAAATAAAAACAAAAAAATCCAAACACACACTGCGGTATCCGCTGGGCAGGTGAAGCTCTGCACCTCGGTGAAGTTGATCTTCTCTCCAGTGAACATCTTCTCTCTGGCCTCCTCCACTCCTCTGGACTTGGCCTGATCGCAGAAACAAACAGAACCAGAACCGTCAAAAATGTTTCAACTGCATGAGAACTTTATTAATTTAGCAACATTTGATGATGAAACAGGAACGTTTGGCTACATTCACGACACCCACAGCCGACTTTTTAACCACAGTCTGAACAGACCGACTGATCTTTGCCACCGCCACATGTGGAATTAACTAATGTGCTACATAAATGAACTTGATTGATCGTTTCTGATCAGTCCTGTTCAGTTCTGAAGGTTTCCAGAAGGTTCTGAAGAACTGTGCAGCTTTATCAGCTTCCTGCTGAACCAAACCGAGTCAAAAAGCTGAAGTTTGGACAAACAGAGTGGTGAAACCTGGTTTCTCCATCAGCGCCTCCATCCTGCGTCAGAAGGAAGTGGTATCAGTCTAAACTGTGTTTCCTCACATTTCTCCTTCCTGTGGCTCAACATGTTTTCTCTTTCAACATGAGGTGAGGCAACGTTTTGTTCCCCTGAAGCTGCAGAGTTTGAGCAGCGTGTCTGACAGAGCGGAGCTCAGATTTGACATGTTGGGACATTTCAGACATTCTGCAGCTGCAGACCTCAAACATTACTTCATTTTTCTTCTTTAATAGATGCATCAAAATGTGAAGGTTTAATCCAAAAACAGAAATATATATATTTTTATTCTTGTGCCAAATAGACAGGGTATTAATATTACAAAATATACACATTATAATAAAAGTTATTCATCATTATTGATTCATTATACCACAGTTAAGTATAAATTATTATTTTAATCATTGTGGTGAGAGTAGCAATTATTTCTAGTTGCATTTTAGTCGAACCATTTTTGTTTTATCATCCATTATAATTAATAATATATTATTGTTAATGATAGATTTTTAACAGTGGAATTCTGAATATAAAAATAAAAGGTGAATAAATAAATTACTAGCAATATTATTCATAATTATATTAACATTACACTTTATCATTACTAAAAATGTATATTCTGAATAATGAAGTTATTAGTTATTACTACTGTTCTAGATTTTTTTAGATGTAGAATTAATACAAGTGTTTCTGCTTAAGATTTATTTATTCTATTATTTATACTTAAAGAATAAATAATAATCATAATCATGTCTTGAATAAATTCAATCCACACACCTACATTAAATATGTAATTGTCTGTAATAATTAAATTTTAGTGGATGGATTCAACTTTAATCAACAGTTTTTCATGCATTTATTTGTATTCAACAGTTTTCTGTCACTTTGTCAACTTATTTATTAAAACTACATTTAAACACGTCAGTTTAATTTACTTTTTTTAAGAATCAGAAAGGCAGAAGTTTCCGTCTGCAGAACCATGATCTGTGGATAGTTTTTAATTGAAACATGAGTCGAGTTTCCAGCTGCAGGAAGTTCCTCACCATAGCCAGCAGCATGGTCAGCACTTCCTGGTTGATCAGGTTCTTGGAGTAATCCAGGAGGATGTCGCCGTCGTTCGTCTTCAGGGTCGTACTGCGGACCAGAAAAATCACAGTGAAAACAGAAAACATCAGTACAGCTGATTTATATGATCTAATCAGAGGTGGGAAGTAAACAATAATAAAAAAAAAAACTTTTAGAAGTTGTTTTACTACATTGTACTTTTAACTTTTGCTTGAGTAAAATTCCTGGATACTGTGAAACTTCAATAAACGAAGAAAATAAAAAAAATGAACCAGATATAAAAACACATGCTAAAGTAAGACTTATTTGTGCACAGTTTGTTTTCTAAGGTTATTTTCTACCTGCTCGAAGTATTTTACCGTTTTGTAACGTACGGATATTTGTAGTTTTATAGATTTCTGGGTTTTGTTATGATTTGGAAATCTGCTATTTTGTATTAATTTCTTTCATTTTAGTCTTTGAAATACTAGAATTTAGACATTTTTGTCTGTAATATCACTTTCAAATATCAAATCAGATGTTCTGATCAGTTCCTCAGTAATTTATTGTACAGTTACTTTTTAATTTTACTGGAGAAAAAAATATATGTTGAAGTGGTGCTCAGAGAAGTTCTGATCCAGATCAGTTTAAGATTTCGAGACTAGGGGTTCATGATCGGACAGAAACCAAACTTTGATTTATCTTTTGTGTGTTTGGACTCGGATTGTGGACCAGAACTGCTTGTAAGCCAGATTAAAACAGACTGCAGCCCAGCATGTTGCCCTTCAGCGCCATGAGGAGATGCATCATCATCATCCTCTTCATCATCAGTTTGCGCCCAGTCACGTCTGCAGCTGCATCCTTTCTGCGCAGTGAGGTTGCGCATATAGAGTCTGACTTGATCTCTGCAACAAAAACTATTTTCATTCATTTCTAGTGATTGGGTCAGAGAGTTCGGACCCAATTTCAGATCCGGATAAAAGCATTGCTTGGCTCTGGACGGCACCAGACGGTCCAGACTGAAGCCAAATTGAACTTCAGACTGGATCAGGAACAGGTGGGCGTCAGATTAAGTATTAATTCACATCGAAAGCTGACCCGAACCCACTTTATGAAGAACTGATCATTTCAAGTTCGGTTAACGTGCCCAGTAACGACTCCATTTGGACTTTCATTAATCCCGGAACCAGAACACGCCCCTGTCCGATAATGGAAGCTGTGACATTAGCACACACGCTAACGTTAGCCAGGTGGATCCAAAAAGTCTCGCCCTGCAGGTTCTATCGTTTGGGTCGACCGAATCCTGACAGGACGAGTGCAGTTAGTGGAGGGCAGTTGAGATCCGGACCGGTCCGTTCATCTGGACCGGAGTTACCAGGATAAATCGGCGGCAAAGGAGTGACCTTGTGACAGCCAGAAGGAGCATCTGCAGCGGCTCGGGGAACACCGAAACCCGCTGACAGTCTGCCAGGGTAAAACTAGCGTCTACTGCCGGGAAGCGGGCCTTCCCATCACCGGGACTCTGGTTCTTAACGCTTCTCATGTTCTCACCTGAACTTGTCGAATCGCTGCGGGTCGCTTTCGAACATGGCCCTCATGTTCAGGCTACCGCCGTTGGCCCGGTACCACTGCTCCAGCTTCTGAAAGTTTGGGTCTGCGTTCAGGGCCATGGTGGCTGCGGTGTGTCGGTGCTCGGATGTCGGATGTTCTGCCTGTCGGCCCCGTTCAGGCTGCTCTGACTGCTCAACTAACTGGAGTCTAAAGGCCTCCCACGGGCTAAATGGGCTCCACCAATCACAGCACAGTTTTCATTACATAACCCCGCCTACTCACTAAAAGTTCTGCTGTGATTGGCTGCACCTCACGGCTGATGTAGCGTGAAATCAGTGTGTGGGACTCGTGTATGGAGGGTAATTAGTGTCCAAATTATATCAATTTAAACTTCAAACTAAAAAAAGAACCTGTTCATTTTTAACTAAATTACTTCATATACTAGGTAAACTACACACAAAATATATTTATAATGCATTACCGTGTTAAATGCAATAAATATAAAAGAAATTAATCTAAATTACACATTTTTCAACAATATTAAATTTATTTGACCATTAGCAAGATTTCTGAACCATTAAAATGAAGAAAAAAACCAAACATTTCTGCAAACTTAGTGTCTTTATTTCAGTTTTTTATTTTACAATGCATCATTTAAAAGCTCACTTTTTTTTCTTCAGTTGTGGATCCAGGCTGGAACCAGAACCTGCCACTGAACACACCAGAACAAAAACTGTTTCTATGCAAATCCAAACCGACATCAAGTTAGGAACCTCAACGTCTCAAACAGTTCCTTTCCCGTTTCCTGAGCACAGTTTAAAGGTGGCTCTGCATTTCGGATCGTGGGAAGTCTTTTTTTTTTTCCCTGGAGAAACTACGGCGTTTGCTGTCCGAATTGAAAGCAGTCAAAAGACACAACCACCTGTAATTTACCGAAATATTCTGATCGGATCTTTAAATGTCGGATATTTTGATCCGAGCGAGCAGCGGAGTCAAAAAATAAACAAAACAAAAAGAAAAAAACACGACTGACATCGTTTACAGGTTCTGATCATGCCTGAACCAAAAGCAGGAATATTGCTGACCGACATTGCTACAGTGCGCAGCTCCGTCTATCTGTGTGACATCACTTCCTGCCGGCCGGCGTGCAGCGCTTTCGGGTTTAGTGGCTTCATGAAGACTGTAACGAGACTGGCCGGCCGGCCAACTGGCTCCAGGTAGGAAGAGTTAAAGCGCAGGAGGAAAATCTGTAGCTTCCTGTTCATCTCTGAACCACAAAAAAAAACAAAAAAACATTTAGGTCTGTAATTCAGTGGTTTGAAAGATCCATTTCTCACCAATTCAATATTTCATAATACTAATAATCTGGACTTCATGGTGAGGAAATCTGCTCCTAATGGTGCAGTTTGTATCATTGGATTTAATAAATTCAGAGATGAATAGAAGCAAAATGAGGTTCCTGCAGTAAAAAAATCAAAAATCAAAACAAAATTTAGAAAAAGGAACAATCTGTGGTGAATTTGTGCAAACTGGGAGTTAGAAACGACCACACAGCAACCAGTGAAACCAGTGATGTTAGACAGGGGGACGAGAGAACGCCATAGTAGAAAAAAAAAATCCATGTTATAGAGAGCCTGCAGCGCCCTCTGTAGGAGGAACCCTGATAAAGCTACGAGAGCGTCCACAGCTGAGGAACTAGAACATTTAGAGGGAATCGCTTTCTCTAATAAAATGCATCATTATCATGGTGGTCTGAGACAGACGGAACGTTAAGCTGCATTCAGAGTCTACTCCAGTGCTGGTGACAGAAACGACGAGGAGACGACGATCTTCGGGAGTTTAGTGACAGGAGAGAACCAAAGCTAGCCGTTTTCCCATGGAGGAAGTTCCAGCGTGACAGAGCCGCCTCCTCCTGTCGACACTACGCCGCCACTTTGTTGTCCTTCTGCAGCAGAACAACAGCAACAACAAGAAAACAAATACTGCATTTAGAAAGCTTATAGGCAACAGCTAAAATTTATGGAAAGACAAAACTATACTTAGAGTTGGCCAATATGGACTTAGAATTTTACGGCGATATTTTGTGGTACTGTTGTGATAAAGATTGTGATTTAAAAAACTACTTTTGCTTCTTTTTTAGGTAACTGTATGGCCACACACTAATATTGTTTTCGAAAAATAATCCCATTTGAATCAGGATGCCACTTATTTAAAAGATAGAAACAGATTTTAATCTCTAAACTGCACACAGTAGCTGCATTTAATCATATTTTTGAATTAGCTGAATCTTATTGATGCTTTCATGGAACAAAAAGAGAAAAGTGTAAAAACATTTCCAATCATATGGCCAGTTTTTTCCAATCAATAACTGAAACACATTCCTTTACAATCTTCCCCCTGCATACTGAAGCCACCAATGAGATTCAAGCACAAATAAATAAATAAATAAATAAATAAATAAATAAAAAGCAAGGGTCTATAAAGAAAAAGAAAAATTAAATAAATGTAAAATAATATTTTGTCTGTGCTGCAACTGACTAAATTCAAAATCCAAACAAATAGAAGCTGTAAAACAAGATGGCGGCTCTGGGTACTCTGATATCACTCTGAACTATGGAAACCCAACAAGTCTATTGTTGGAAAATATCCTAATTTTATAAAAATTAAATCTTTATACAGACTCACCCTGTACGGTAAGTTGGCAAATTCGCGCCCTGCCTGGTTGCCTCGGTATCCTCCCCTGAAGCCGCCACCGCCACCGCCGCCGCCGCCCTGTGGGGGCCCGAAGGACCCCCGGCTGGCCGAGCGACCTCTGCCCCCTCTGAAGCCCATCCCCCCGCGGCCCCGGTAACCTCCGCGGCCGCGGCGCAGAGGGATGCCGAAGGTTTCTGCGTTCATCCTCCTCTCCTCCGCCCAGGTCTGCCGGCGCTCCCTGCAGGAGGAGAAGGGAACGCTCAGAGCGCCGCGGAAACAGCCAACAAATCCAGTTTAATCTGGTTAGAGTCTAATCGGGTTTAATCCCCTTAGAAGAACAAAAAGCTGCTGATAGAACTGTAAACATCTGCTGACAGAAGCGCTGACGATGTTCTGATCAGAGCTCCGATCGCACTCAGAAAGACTGATTTATAATTCAGCCTCCAGAATCAGTTTGAGTCAGAAACTCACCGAGGGAAACCTGAAGCTCCAGATTTATCTCCAGCTTTCCTAAAAACACCAAAAGATCAGAGTCAGAGCAGGAAAACAAGGAAACATGGCTGCTGTTCACAGGATTCACTCATCTGCTGCTCAATGACACAAATATTCCTGATCTGACTGATCCCAACCAGTTCCTGCTTAGTTAAAGGAATTTCATCAGTTCTTTAAGTGATTCTTTTAATGGGTCTTTACCTGTTTCCGATTTCTCAGATTCATTTATTTATAAGTGTTCAGATCTGGTTCAGAAATCAGTTCACATGTTCAAATCTGTTTGGGAATCAGATAAGTGACACCAGATCCGTTCAGGAATCCGTTTACATGTTCAGATCCGTTCAGGAATCCGTTTACATGTTCAGATCCGTTCAGGAATCCGTTTACATGTTCAGATCC
>NW_006800622.1:9752-28802 GCF_000485575.1 Poecilia formosa | reverse complement strand
ATGTTCAGATCTGTTCAGGAATCAGTTTACATGTTCAGATCTGTTCAGGAATCAGTTTACATGTTCAGATCTGTTCAGGAATCAGTTTACATGTTCAGATCTGTTCAGGAATCGGTTCACATGCGGCGTTGTGTGTCGTCTACCAGTCTGCCTCCAGGATTCAGAACCAGCTCCGTACCTCGTGTCGTCACAGGAGATGTTGTCGAAGAACGACTTGGACTTGTCGTAGTAGCAGTTTGGGCCCAGCGGGTCGCTCTCGTCTTCGTTGTTGCCTTCACTGTTCTGGGTTTCCACTCCAGAGTCTCCCTTATCCTCTCCATTCAGCGCTTTCTCCGACTTCTCATCTGAGAGACAAAAGAATCACAGTTTAGCTGCAAAAACTAAAACCTACAGGTTGTTTCTATTTCCTTTAATTAAAGAGATGTGTTCCGTTTTACATCCCAGTGATGCTTCCCTCAGATTTCCCAGTATAACCAGTTAACGCCAACCTTTCAGCTTCAACTTGCTCTGGAACTCCTTCTCGATCTCCTCCTTGTTGAACTGGGCGTTGGCGCTCTCAAAGTCAAAGTCCTTCTCGAACTTCACGGGTCCGTCTCGGCGCACGTTGAAGCGGCCCCTGCCGTGATGGCCGCCCCCGCGGCCGCGCCGGTTCGCCGTGCCGCCGCCGCCTGCTGGAGAGAGACAGAAGCGCAGCGTCAGCCGAGAGGAAGAAGAGAAACGGAACAAATGGAGGAGATGCAGAGATGGAGCCGTAGAACAGAAGGTGAGGATGAAGAGCTGCAGGAGTTAGGATGCATTCACACCAGTCCTGCTTAATCTGCTTTAATCCAACTCTGGATTAGAAGGTTTCAAAGAGGGGGTCTCAAAAAGTTGGAGAGAAGAAAAAAAAAATAACAAAACTGAATCCCATCATTTTTATTTGAAATGTATTTGTTATTCAATCATGTTTTTTTTTCTTTTATAAAATGTAAGTAAAAATAATTTAAATATTTCCGATGCTTATTTTCAAACTGGCTGCCAGTCAAATTCATCTTTGCTCTTCCAGCTAGCATAGCAGGCAAGAAATGGAAAAGTTTCTGACAAGAGAAAGACCAAAGACAAAAACAAACATAAGAACTGTTGGAATAAAATAAAATTTAATGTGATTAATATCAAATTTAACCAAATCAAAAAAATGTAAATGTTGCATATTTTCTTAAAATTAAAAGTGGGGTGTAATAAAAACAGTAATTTCTGGAAATTAAGTCATAATATATTATCTGAAAATAAAATTTTCCACCACAGAACTCATTGTCATCTGGGATGATCATGTAAAAACTACTGAAAACGAATAAAAAAACTATCTAAAAGTTGATGTTTCTTGAAGAGGTTTGAATGCATATGTGAACGGCAAACGAACCGGAAAAGGAAGTGGACTACAGCGCAGGGCATTCTGGGTAAAAGCAACCAAAACACATGAGTCTAAAGAAATGACTCGTCGTCTTTTACCAAAGACAAGAGAGAAATCCTACAAATGCTAAAATCTGACGCCACTCCGTTTCTCTTTACATTTCGTGAAGAAGGAAGTTGTGCTCAGTGTCTTCTTCTGAGGTTTTCATGTCGTATCCTTCAGTGCAGCGCCCCCCACAGGTGAGGAGGGGAACTGGTTTTTCAAAATGTTTGGATCGTCTGACAGTGCAGTATGAAAGAACTGCAGCAGTTGAAAATGTAACAAATATTGCAATTTTGGTCTCCAATCTAACCGAGTCTACCGGACTGTCAGGTGTGAAAACACCCTTAGTGACAGAATGATGGAGGAGATGCAGAGTCTCCATCATCCCTGTGGAGATGAAGTCGAATAGACAGATGGAGGGCATGCAGGATGGCTGCAGAGGGGACAAAGCTTTGACCTGTGGAGCGTTTACTGGGCTCCCTGCCTTCTCCTCGCGCCTGATCGCCCTCAGCTCTGCTCTGGACGTCTGATCCTGGAACAGCAACACAGTTTGAGTCTCCACACAGCGACCAGGGAGCAGCTGCGTCACTAAACTCCGTGCTGCAGTTTCCAAGCTTCCACCTCACAGAGGAGCCTTCTCCAACTCCGCTCCTTTGGACTAGCCAGCAGTAATTAGCAAACACCTGGTGAGCTCATTATAGGAGCTACTTCTCAATGCAACGCTGGTAAAAACGTTGTTAAAGGGTTAGTAGGAGGAGTGATGTGATGATGACTTCCTGAAGGTGGAGTTTTAAAAAGAGCAGGAGTTTTAAAGAGACAGAGGCCCAAATTCAAGGTGTCAAATTTCTTTTAAGTTGTATTTTATATAGTCAGCATTTTTATAACAACTGAAGGTAACATTGTTACTTGATTGTGCTACAAATGTGGATGGAAAATACATAATATTGCCCCTTTAATCTGTTTCCATGACGAACTTGAGCAGCAGTCTGCAGCTTTCTGTCCAACAGACCCAAACTATTTTGTTTACAAGGTTCAGATTGGATCCCTGAGCTTGTTTTTATTTGGCAGACTGACTCTGGCAGTATCATGGTCCCTGGTTACCCTCTATGTTTATCTTCAGAGACTGAAGGTTCTCACCTCTCAGATTGTCCACTCCGTCCTGCTGCTGGGCCTTCTGGCTGCTCTGAGACGGACCCGCCGGCGCGGCGCGGCCGTGTGCCGGGCTTCTCCGTCCCAGACCGGGGGCTGGAGCCGTGGCGGTGGACGCCGGGACAGACGGGCCTCTCTGGCTCACCTGATCCAGGGTGGGACTCTTCCTGAGAGCTTCCAGACTGGGACTGCTGCAGCCTGAGGAGAACCGGCGAGGAGAGAGACAAATTAAAGATTGATTAGTAACTCCAGAGACCGGATCGACCTGCAGGTTAAACAGAACAACACTGAAGAAACATAAAATCTTAAGCATTTTGTCTAGTTTCTAGAGAAAATATCTTCTTACGCTTGAAAAAGGACTAAACTAACTTACATGTAATTTTTCATCAAGCCATAGGAGCTTGTTTTAAGTCATTAATTCCTTAATATTGATGAAAAATACTAGTTTCATTGGAATAACACATTACATAATAAATTTGTTATTTTAAAAATAACACATTTTCCCCGTGTAATAAGTGAAATATGGAACCAGGACTTTTTAAATCAGTATTAAGGAATTATTGACTTAAAACAAGCTCCTATATTTTGATGAAAAGTTACTTGTAAGTTAGTTTTGCCTCATTTAAAGAGTACCAAAATATTTACACTAGAAACTATATGGTAAGATTTGGTGATTTTACAGTGGAAGAAAAATATAAAATTTGATATTTGTGTATTTCAGTCATTTTCTCATAAACCTAGAGAACAACTGATCCTGGAAGCAAAGAGTTATGGAGTTTGTTAGCTTCCTGTCTGCAGTTTGTTTCAGCTGAATTTCTGCAGAAAGAAAAGGTGAAGCAGTGAAGAGTGAAAAGTCAGAAGCAGGTTAATATTTGCTGCAGCAGGAAAACACCAGCAGAGTGTTTGTGGGTCAACATGAGCAGGACAGGAAAACACCCGAGGACAGGATGAACCATCACCCTCTGACACACACACCACTGGTACCGATCCGGGAGTCCACTTCCTGCTGGTCTTTACCTTCAGTTAAAGTCCCGACAGAGCGCAAGTCAGAACCGCTCAGACTGGAGTTCATAAAGAAGACTGTGGACCGCCCTGTGTGGGAGAACAGCAACAGAACTGAGACCTGGAAACACTCTCTGCTCCAGACTGATGGACCAACATCTGCAGAACATCTGGGGCGTATCGATACCAGAACACCAACCGACCACACACACCGAGAGCTGGAGCTGAGTCGACACGAACCCAGTTAGTGCCTAAACAGAACCGATAATGCATCCATCTGATGTCACTGATCTAATCTGAACACTTTGACCTGGAGGTTAGGAGGAAACTCTCCCAGCCATCAAGATCTTCTGCTTTACACACAGATGCCAGTTTGGGTCCAGCTGATACTGGGACTAAAGAATTATTCTGAGTTTGGAGTCGAGACTCGGAAAGCTGCAGATGAACAGAACCAACTGGACGCAAAGTAAAAGGTGATGTTACAGGAATGTCCTACAGGGGGCGCACCAAGAGAACGTTCTCAAGCTTCAATAAAAAAAAAAAAAAGATTCTGGATCTTTTTATAGTAAAAAAAAATAGAACCGGATCAACAACAGAAAGTAGGATGGAGTACTAGGGCCAGAAGAAAAATGACAAGAATAAAGTCATAACATTGCAAAAAAATTTTTTTGTCATAATATGAGAGAAAAGTTCTCATAATATTACGAGAACAAAATAATAGGAGAAAATAAAAATCATACTGATGTGAGAATAAAGTTGTAATAATACGAGAAAAAGACGTATGAAAAGAAAGTCAAAATAACAGGAGAATAAAATCATAATATTACCAAAATAAAGTTGTGATATTAGTAATTTTTTAACAACTTCTACAGGAAAAACTATAAAAAATGAAAATGAGGAATGCTGAAAGTTTCATATTGCTTTTAAAAAAGTAAGACGCACTTCATCAGTATCAACTTATCATCATCATCATTAGCAGGATTTTGAAACGATTGTGCAACATGTCTGCTTTGAAGAAATAATCACAGACTACATGAGTTTATCTATCGAACCTTTGCTCCCATTAAATCAACTTTCCTGAATCTGAAATCATCAAAACGTGTCGAGGAAGCGGCGAAGGCCTCACACCGACGCCTCTGACCCGACGCCTCCTCACTTCCTGTGGCATGAAGAACGTGATCCAGAACCACTCACAGACTCTGAACCCTTGGATATCATGCCGCCCTGAAGCAGAACCTCCCCACCGCCCCGACTTACCCACACCAACGGGTCCAAACTGGGGCGAGACCAGTGGGCTGGTGCTGAACTGGTTGTAGGCGGGAGCCGGAGCTCTGTTGAAAAGGCCGTAGGAGCCAGAGGACTGGAAGGGAGTCGGAGCCGAGGCCGCCGCTGAGGAGGAGCTGGTGCTGATGGAGGACTGCAGAAGAAGAAACGCACAGGAGATCATGAAACTGGGTCAGAACCAGGGTTAGAGTAGTTTTTGGTTTTTCATCATAGTTTGGTTTTATTTCATTGTGACTTTTTGTCTTCATAAAGGAAACATGTGGGACCTTTTTCCCGACTTACTGTATACTAACTTATTTTCTGCTTTTTGTCATTAAACTATTGCATGTTTAATTTATTGCCAAGCAGGACAAAAAAATAATTTGCTATAAAATTATTGCATTATTAATTAGAACAAAAAGCCTCTGAGAGAATTTGAGTAAAATCCAGTGACACTCAGCGACATAAGAACAGAAATACCTGGACGATGGCCGGGTCCTGGGGGAGTGAGCACGTCGGTTTGGGCGGCTCACACACCGTCAGGTCCTTGATGTCGCTGCCCCTGAAGATGATGTACTCAAAGATGTCGTCTCGCGGAGGAATGGGCCGGTCCGTCGGGCGATCCTCAGTACCAAAGGAGCGGACTGAGGCAAAGAAAACTCAGTGTCTGAATCACAGTTTGACAGTTAGGAGGTGTGGCAAAGAAAAACAAAAAAAACAACAACTCCACATTCAGGCTGAAACTTTAAACTAACAGGAAAAGTTGCAAACAAAATATAATTCTCATTAGTAACTAAAAAGCTGTTTTTATAAGGTGTTATGATTTAATTTATAGTAGAACCATAAACATGTAGGTCGCCATTGTTGTCATGTGTGCTTTTGGGGTTATAGGTCAGGTTAGAGGTTAGGCTAATAGGTTAGCGTTTTCCATGTTTACATAAATAACTGAGGTTCAAAATTTTCCAATCTGAAACCTGCAAAAATCAAACAAAAAAGCACAGCAGCGTTTTGCGTCCCCAAAAACTCAGTTTCCCTTTCGATCCGGGAAAAAAACAGCTAAAGATTTTTACATTTTGGGAAAAAAAGTGAGGCCTAACTTCGAGATAAAGATAAAAAAAAAAGAACTTCCAGCAGCGCTAAACATGGCAAATTAAAAGCCTTTCTACCTACTTTCAGAAAAGACTTTTATTATGAAAAACCACGCAGGGCACAAACACAGCAGCAAAGTGGGATTTTCCTCAACAAGCTCCGGACACTTAAACATAAGAGATTTATGGATTAACATCAGCTGATGTCACTCATCTTTAACAATGCAAGTCCTGGAAGTCAGAAACACGTCTGGAGTTATTGTTTTTACTGGAGCTAAATTCTGTTGTGCCTCTCAGATGATTTTAAGTTTCTTTAACAGAATGAAACATCATTTCAATCATATTCTGGTATAAGTAACAAGCAGAAAAAGCCGCATTTCACTTAAATCTCTCGACTCAAACTGATTATGTGTGAACCCTGATTTACAGCTAAGCCAGTGGGTCAGTCTGGTGACAGGCTGGATTTTGTCCTATTTTCATGTACAGTTTATAAACCTCAGAAGTCAGAGGGCGTCCTTCCTGCACAACAATCCAGCTGAAGATGCTCCAAAATCAGATGTTTGCTTCTGTTTCCACAATTTCAAAGTTGTTTAAAATCGAGATCAGTTTACCCAAAACTGATTAGTTGGCTCAAATTAAATAAAAATATCCTGTAAATAGCAAGAACTATTAAAATTAATCAGCATCTTGCTTTGAAACTATTTTATTAGAAATTTGATGACTGAATTCATTTTTTAATAATTTTGATAGTTTTTAAAATAAGCATTGGAGTTTACATTAATTATTCCGTGTAATTTCCCTTTATAGTCAATTAGAGGCCAGGTCCAGAGTTATCTGGATCCCTCTGTTTATTTCTTCAGGGGCATGGTGAAGTTAGTGTCTGATTCACCTTTTCTGAATCAGCACTTCAAGGGCTATTCTCCATATTTTAAGAACTCTGTCCTGCTGAAGAGCTAAGACTTTGCTAAATTTCGAAAATATTAGAACTATTAACATCTAATTCTGGAAAAATACTGCATGGTGCCGCAGTACCATGCTCATTATGACATAAGTCTGTCATAATGAAAATAAGACAGGCTTATTTACATTATGAACTAAAGGTCAAAAAGGGACTGCAGTTGAACAGTTTTGTTTGGATATATAAAATAAAGGCTTCCTAAATGAAAAAATACGTTGAAAAATGTGTTATTAGTGTTCAGATTAGAGCTAATCTTTAATAGTTAATATGTCTTTTAAACAACAACAGCATACACCTTTAAACTGAAAGGCTCTCAATAACAAGCTAACTTCAGCCGCAGCAGTTAGCTAGCTTAAGTTTCCGTTAAACACCCACACACCGCCTCCACTTCACCTTTAGCCTCGAGGAACCTCTTACCTTGAGCCCAGGTAAAACTCTTACCTTTAGCAAGGGCCACGGTGGAGTTCTCGGTGTCGATGGTGTACAGGATCCCTTCATAGCGAATCTCGGCCTTGGAGATCAGGCTGATCTTACTACCCAGATAAGGCGTCCCGCCGCTCATGGTGGCTCCCGCTTCTCGGCTCTGGGAACAGGAATAAGAAGGGGCCGATGCCTCCGAGCCGCGCGGTCAGCAGAGAGGGATTGAGGGGGGACTCTCCCAGTGTGTTTCGATTCGATTCCCTCTGACGCTGACGCCGCTTTGCAGCTACAACATGGCCGCCTCCACCTCCATTGGCACAGCTCTGAGCGCGGGGGATAACGGGATTTGGAGTATCGCGTGACTTCGTGGCGCCGTGAATCATAGATCTATGATGAATAGAAGTGTATTGAGTTTTTTTTTTTTCCGAACATACGCATTATGAAATGCGAGTAAAAACCTAAAAACCATTTATATTTACTGGCGTATAATAAAACAATACAATGGCTCATTCATCTGCTAACTGTTAATTATCTACAAAAGACTAGAAACAAACCGCTTAGGTTAAGTTTTTGATCTTATATTAGGCCTATTAAAAATAAGCGACATTTCTACTATTTCAAATTATTTATTATTATTATTATTATTATTATATACATTTATTGGGATATCTTCTGTTTTATTTTGGACTCTAAATAATTAAAAAGGTGTAATTTTGTTGCTTTGGAACTGCTTTTCCCACAGTTCTCGAAACATTTGGCATATCTAGATCTTTGATCCATCTAGATCTTTTCTCCGAATGCAGCCGGATCCTCGGCGCATGCGTACATTCTAAAAAACGATTTGCACAACAGCGAAGCATCAAAGATGGCGGGAGCCCCCGACCCGCTGGAGGACATGCTGTCCACCGAGGTGGACGAGAAGGCGGTCAGCGACCTGGTGGGCTCCCTGGAGTCCCAGCTGGGCGACAGAAACCTCCCCGCGGCTTCTGATCCGGACGGGAAGCGGGACGTGGCGGCGGCTAGCCGCCTCTCAGGGAAAGCGGGGTCTTCGGAGCCTCAACAAGGGCACCAAACCGCGGGGTCGACCCGGGAACCGGGCGCCAACCAGCCTCTGTCCGGGCAAACCGTTCCCTCCTCTGTTACCGCCGGGGCAATAAGAAACACCGGAACCGGTTTGCAAGCGGCAGGAGCGCCCTCTTTGACCGCTTTACCCGTACCGGTAACTCTGAGCAGCCAGCCCGCTGCTAGCTTCCCCCGGGCTGCTGTCCTGGCTCCCAGCCCGGTGGAGGCAATCCGGACCTCTTCCCCCAGCTTACAGCCCCTGAACGGCAGCACCGGAGCCGGGAAAGTGGAGGGCTCACCCGGTGCCCCTCCACCCGGCGCGACCCTGGCTTCACAACCCGGACTCCCTGCTCCTCAATCCCCGGCGGGCTCCCCTGCTGTGACCCTACAGGGGCTCCCCAGCCCCGTGATCAGCACCGCCCAGAACGGTTTGGACCCGAAGGGTTCAGCCTCCCTATCAGCCGCTCAGGTCCTGAACCACAACAACCCTCTAATGCACACCAAGATGCTGGTGACCAGCACCCCGGCTCCGGCTCCGGCTGCAGCCCAGGCCTCCATCATCCAGACCCAGACCGGATCCAGCACACCCCTCGCAGCAGCCAAGCCGGCCATCAACGGAGTGGCTCAGACCGGGGTGAGGCCGCCCGGTGCTGCTGTTGGGGCGGCCACCTCCATCCAGCCGCAGAGACCCCAGCTGGTGACCGCCACAACCCGGCCGGCTGCCCCGCAGACCCCCCTGGCTGTCCGGCCTCAGCAGCAGACAACCATCCAGCTGCCGCCCGGCTTCACCATCCCTCCAGGTGAGAACACACACCTGCTTATGATCGGTCCTGTGATGGTGGCTCCTGGTTCTGGAGGGACAATTCAAAGATCCAAACGCTCTGACTTAGCTGCACTTCAAAAAACTTCTTCTTATCAAGTAGAACAGTTTTAAGTAAATAAGTCCTTAATATTGGTTGAAAAGGTACTTGATCCACTGACAAATGGAACATTTTTCTATAAGTGAAAACATCTGAAAGTGGAACCAGGGCTGAAACGATTAATGGGGATAAAACATTTTTTGAAATATTTGCCAACTAATTTAGTAATTGATTAAGACTTTATGGAGTATACAGACTCTGGATCATCTGGAGTCTTTAGTTTCAATCAGAACAACATATTCTAAGTAATTAAAACTGTACAAAATATATATATTGCATATAAGAACAATCTCTGGTCACTGTCTGTAAATATGTTTTACACATATTTACATAGTTTAGCTTCTCCTGGTTAAATACTGTAAAATAATGATAAAATAATTTTTAATAACTTTTGGTTTAGTTATTAATCTGTTAATAAAAAACTGATCAACAGTTCAGTCTTGCACTGTTCTGATGTGAAGTTGGGCAGCAAGGACTCTTCATGTTGATGTTGGAAGTATATTTTAGCTGCAGATGCATCTTTTGCTACAAATGATCAAGCGTATGCTAAAGAAATGCTTTGTTGTTGCATTTTAAGTAATGTTTATTTTATTATTTAAGAAAGGAATTGAATTATTTTAACGTACTTATAAAATCGTACAAAAGATGTAAGTGGCTAAATAAAAAATTTGCAGAATATGCCGATTTTTTTATCCAATTAATCGTCAGAACAATCGATTGCTAAAATCAATGTTAGTTGAAGCCCTAAGTTTAACATTTACTGTATTTGAACTTAATATTTAGGAATTATTTACTTAAGACAAACTTCTGTATCTTTCTGAAAAGTTGCTTGTAAGTTATTTTTGTTTTAGTTCACATGTACTAAAATATTTGCACTAGAAACTAGACAGAAATACGTGGTAAGATTTTTGTTTTTTTTGCAGTGTAGTAATAATCGGATAACAAAACATGATTAAAAGAAGATTTTTTTTTCCACAGAATTTGAACTAGGTGAAACTAAAACTAAGACACTTTAGTTTTGGGTGGAACATATGTACAAAGTTTTATTTTTTATTTCATCTTAAATGCAAAATGTATGTATTTATTTGAACAGTTTTTGTTTAATTGCTGCTCTGACTGCTGTTCTTTCAGCAAATATCCTTTTTGAGATTGTATACTCCAGTTAACAATTAATCGATTACAAAATTACTTGAATATTTCAATAAGGGATTCATCATGATTAATCTGACTAACTGTTTCAGTTCTAATCATTTTATCTCAAACTGGAAATTCTTTGAATTCTCGTTAATTTTTCCCAGATTTTCAGGTTTAGTCTGCCTGAAGTTTTTCATGTTTCATCCTAAAGCTGAGCACAAAAACAAACTCTAAATATTTGATCTAATTTGTTCTCAATTCTCCAGTCTGTCTAGTTGGTTCAGATTTCCATCCAGCTCAGCTGTTCTGTTTCATTCAGTCTGTAGAACCTCTTCGATCACTTGCTTTGATTCTTCTCCTGCAGGTATGGTTCTGGTCCGGACCGAGACGGGTCAGCTGGTCTTGGTCCCTCAGCAGGCTCTGGCCCAGGCCCAGGCCAAGCTGCAGCAGAGTCAGACGGTGGTCACCCAGAGACCCGCAACACCGCTGACAACATCGACTATCCGGGTCAGCACCGCCACCACGGTGAGTTTGAGACCATCAGAACTTGACGAAGATCTTCTTCATAAATTCTGGAGTTAATCTGTAATTTCAGTAAAATCAGAATCAGGTGATTTTTATTCTGAAACAAACCATAAATCGTCTGCAGGTGCCCGGAGCCCCCCAGACGGTCCGGCTGGCTGCACCCGCTCCCACCAGAATAGTCCAGTCTCCTTCCACCACCTCTGTTCAGGTAAGTTATCCTGCTGAGAGGTGGAACAGGTGAAGACACAGATCATAGCCCGACATAAAACAGACTAGGATAGCAAGCAATTAATAAACTTACCATTAATTATCGATTAATGTTTTATTAGATTAAAATGAGTTTCAATCAGTTAACTAATAACATCCGCTTAGTCCTTGGTTCCAGTGGATTTAGTTAGGACTTTGACTGGGCCATTCTAACACATGAATATGCTTTGAGCCATGCAGTTCGATTGGTTGGATCTAATCATGCCTCTCTGTTCCTGAAGCCCCTCGCTGTTCCTGCTGCCGGAGCCGTGAAGATGCCGCCGCCTCAGAAAACCTCCACGGTGATCACGGCGGGGGTGACGCCCGCCGCCAAGCCTGCACCGCTACCCGGCGGCGCCGCCACGCCCCCTCCCGCTGCCCCGCCTGGCGCCAGGGTCACCGTGGTGTCGCAGGTTGGCTCCTGTCATTTTCTAATGTTTCCGGCTTCCCGCTCTTGCTTTGTTTTTCACACGTATTTGTGCCCAACAGGAAATGCAGGAAAACGTGAAGAAATGCAAGAACTTCTTGTCCACGCTCATCAAGCTGGCGTCGCATAACTCCCCGTCTCCCGATACGTCCAAGAATGTGAAGACCCTCGTTCAGGACCTGCTTGTAAGCTGCTAAGATCCTTTTCCTGATGCTTCTACTCCATCGTACAACTGACAGAAGGGATGATTGAAATAATAAACACTACTTGTAATTCCTTCCCGAGAAAAGAAAGCAAGAAAAAAATGGTTTAAAAAAAAAAATCAGATATTGTTTTTAAGCCATGTTGCCCAGCTCTGCTGCATCCAGATGCTCCTCAGGTCCAGTTCGTGTCTTCATGGTGTCCTCTTTTATCCTCTTGCTTTTTGTTCCTGTGACTTCATTTCCTAAAACTTGAATGTGTCCGTCTGTTACATCCCTGAACACTTTGTCTTCGTGCAGTTATATTTCACATCTTCACGTCTTTGCGCTCTAACATCTTTTCAGGACGCAAAGATCGAACCCGAGGAGTTCACGTCTCGGCTGCAGGCTGAGCTGAAGTCCTCCCCACAGCCCTACCTCATCCCCTTCCTCAAGGTACCTGTCCTGAAAAAATACATATTTCTGCCTTTAAAGCTGCATTTGCAAATAAGGTTAACTGATTCTAATTGCTGTGGTAATTGAACTCTGTTTTTTACTGTTATTAATCCTAATATTTTTTAAGAATTATAAAATTTTAAAAATGGTATTAACTAGATGTTAATGACTATGCATGTCAGTAACTACATTTATAAAAATATATAAAATTAGATAAGTGAAAATATTGCTAGTTACAGTAATTTCATGTTAATAAATGTGTTATTCATGTTAATATTCATGTTATTAGATTTGAATGAATGTTTATCAGACTGTAACTATGGTCATTACAGGCTAATAACCATAGTTGCTGGTAAAGGAGTGAATATTGGCTGTAATGATTAATCGTGATGAATCGATTATTGAAGTGATCATCAGTTAATTTCGTAATCCATTCATTATTAACTGGAGTATACAGACTCTAAAAAATGCAATTTGATGAAAGAACAACACACTCAGAAAAGTAATTAAGCCCAAACTGTACAAAAATATAAAAACAATAAAATTAAAATAAAAAATATGTCTGTAAATATGTTCTACCAAGTTTTAGATTCACCCTGTTCAAAAAAAACGGGGTGAATCTAAAACTAATAAATGGACATCAAAAAGCACCTTTTGATGTCCGTTTATTAACAGATTAATATAAAAAATAATGACTAGGTCAGCTCGTGTAGAGCTGACCTAGTCATACTGATAAGCCAAGCAGGAAGGCTGAGTTTTTGACATGTTGATGTTAGAAATATTTTTAGCTGCAGATTCATCCTTTGCTACAAATGATGAAAGCCTAAATCAGGGGTGGCCAAGTCCAGTCCTCGAGAGCCGCCATCCTGCAAGTTTCAGATGCATCCCTGCTTCAACACACCTGAATCAAATGACTGGCTCGTTATCAGGCCTCTGTAGAGCTGATCCCGGTCTGTTGGAGTAAGGATACTTCTAAAACTTGCAGGATGGTGGCTCTCGAGGACTGGACTTGGCCACCCCTGGCCTAAATCAATCTGTTATTGCATTTTATGCAATAAAAGGTTTTTTCTTATTCTAAACTGACTGTAATTCTGTTTATTTTAATGTACTTATAATTTTGTAGAAAAAATGCCTTTTTTATCTGATTAACTGTGACAATAAACGACTAATCAAGTAATCATTAGTTGCAGCTTCAGTACAAAGTCTTCCATTGCACATTCATGCAGAATGTGCAGAACCTGAACACATTCTGCATGTGTTTAGGTTTGTACCAGATGTTTTCAGTATGAATACTTTTATACCCCAAATTAGAAAACATGAGGTTCTGCAATGTTGTCTAAGATGAAATCTGCTGATAAAAGCACCAAACCTCCACCAGCAGCTTCCTGCAGTGATGAACTTTGTGTTTATCTCCTCAGAAAAGCCTCCCTGCTCTGCGTCAGACTCTGCTCAACAGCCAGCAGTCTCTGACTACGGCTCCGCCCACCACCTCAGCTCCGCCTCCAGCCGCCCCCGGCTCCCTCACCGCAGCAGCCATCAGGCCGCGGCTGCCCGTCAACGCCACGGCAACCACGGTCCGCCTGACTCCACCCATCACAAACACGGTAACACTCAGCAACCCATCCTTCACTGCTTTAGTGGTTTAAAGAGGACCTATAAAAACAAAAAATCATATTTGCACTTTTTTAGGTCTCTACTTAGGTCTCTAAAATGGCCCAAATGTTTAAAATAAACTTCCAGCTATATTTTGGTCATAAATTAAAGTTTTTTGGTGTCTAGAAAATGAGATGTTTCAAAAACCTTCCAAATGTAACATCAAATCAGCAGGCAATGCCCCTTACCTAGGAACACCAACATAGCCCAGCCTGTTACCTAGCAACACCAGCATAGTCCAGCCTGTTATCTAGCAACACCAGCAGAGTTCCACCTGTCACCTAGCAACCCCAGGATAGCCCAGCCTGTTACCTAGCAACACCAGCAGAGTTCCACCTGTCATCTAGCAACCCCAGGATAGCCCAGCCTGTTACCTAGCAACACCAGCAGAGTTCCACCTGTCATCTAGCAACGCATAAAAATAGATTATGAACTTTCTGTAAACAGAATTGCCCTTCACAAATTATTAATGAGAATGAAAATTATTGAGCTCATGTAAGTTTACCATGTGATTAATTTGATTAATTGATTTATTGCTTATTGTGACAGGCTTGGGTTACATGCATCTCATTTGGATTTAAAGTGATGAGGTTCATTCTGTAAGGAGCTCAAAATAAGCAGAACTGAGACTAAAATTTTATTGTCTAAACGTGATTTTCTGCAAAAAGTGTCACGAACAATATAGAGCAATCGTAACCTGTTCAAAGAAGCATAATATGTCAGCTTTAATATGTCTAAACAAGGTTGTGATTTCAGTGGTGATTAATAATAAACATGATGATGTTTTGTTTTCTGCTGCAGGCTGTGGCCAGAGCTACAGTCCAGACCATCCAGACCCGTTCTCCTGTGGTCCTCAGTCAGCAAATCAGACATCCAGGTGAGGCTGAAGCTTATAAAAATGGGTCACCTAAATCCTTGAAAGTGCTTGAATTTCAATTAGGTGTTTTCAAGGACTGGAAAATGTTTCATTTCTATATAAAGTCCTTTTAAGCTGCCTATTTTTGTATTATTTGTATTTTGTGGTGCAATCTAAAGTTACATTTAAAGCCTAACTTTGAAAAATGTTACAGCTGAATAGTTGCCATTGGGAATATTCATTATTCCCAATGGCTCAATGAGTTATTGATCTGTGTAATTGGAATTAAGGTTCCATATGTTCAAGTTATTGAAATTGGGAGATTTTATTTTAATTCTGGGTTTATTCTCAATTAATGTCATATAATAGTGAATTGAAACTGTCTATTTGTGTTTTTGTCATGACCAAAGTGAAAAAGTATGAAAACTTACATTGAAAATACTTAAGAAGTTCTTGAGGTTTACTAAGGAGAAGTGAACGATGCATTCAGACCTGCCCTCTCTGAATCGTCTCCCCTTGCAGCCACACTCTTGCGGGGACCCACCACCATGGCAGGTAAAGCTCCTGTCCACCTGGCAGCTCAGGCCAATCAGAAGAAACCGACTGACCCCGGGGGCGGGACCTTCAGGTGGGTTTGATGTCCAATCAGCACCAGGAACAGAAACTTCATACCTAACCTGGCAGATAACTGGTTTTACAGCCATTCTGAATGTTTCTGATTCAGCTTCAGAAATGATCACCTAATCACAGCTGAATAAACTCAAAATAAACATCAATAAATGTGTGTTTGAGTCAGACTGTATGGTGAAAATAAAAAGCTCATTCAGCTTCAGCAGCTTTATTACTGGTTACTATAGTAACAACCAGCTTGCTTTTAGTTTTACTAATTACAAGCGACCTTTTTAATGCAGGTCAGATGTGTAACTTTTCTCCTGGTGGTGATGAGAAATGAATAACTGAATAAACGTCACAGTGAGCTGGAGAGCCGGGCTTCATCAGCTCAGAGTTTCATGGTTTAGTCGGGACGTTGAACTTCCAGTCATTCAGTCAAATCTAAAAGTTCTGGCTCTCGCTGAACCTCCACAGAGACGACGACGACATCAACGATGTGGCTTCAATGGCCGGAGTCAACCTTAACGAGGAAAACGCCCGTATCCTAGCAACCAGCTCAGAGCTCGTCGGCACCAAGATCCGGTCCTGTAAAGACGAAGCGTTTCTGCCGCCAGGCCTTCTGCACCGCCGCATCCTGGACTCAGGTCAGTACATCCATTATTTAGGTAATATTATATATTTATCTTGACCAGCAGGGGGAGCCACTGCAACACCAATTGCATGGTCAGGGCTGCATTTTGGTGCATTTTCAGTAATTGAGAGCAATAGATGCTTAATTGTTTCTTTCCAGCTGAACTGTTCATGCTGGTTCGGTTCTGATGGTTCTCATGGTTCTGTTTGGTTCTGCTCCCCAGCCAAGAAGCTGGGCGTGACGGAGGTGCCTCTGGAGGTCGTGAACCTCATCTCACACGCCACCGAATCCAGACTGCGCTCGCTGCTGGAAAAGGCCTCTGTGATCGCTCAGCACCGCACAGACGGTGCAAAGGTGAGAGGTCACAGAGAACGTGGGAATAACACGGATTATAGTGGCTCTTAATACCAGATTTTATATATAAATAACTGAGAAGTGTTTTAATAAGCCCAATATGGTTTAAGATGGCAGAGTCCAAATGTTTTGTTTGTCTGGTCAAAGTACTCAGGAGACATAATGTCTTTAAATTAAATATGGAAAATAGTTTTATTTGCATTTTTATTTCTATTTGCTCAGCAATTTGCAAAGTTTGTGGATGAAATGAGTTACAAAACTATTAATTACTGTAGATTTACCTAAATAAAAGAAATATAGTATTCCTGATAAACATTTGCTGTGTTTGGCCAAGTTTAATAAATCCTTGTTCCCAATGGTATTCTTTATTCTTTTTATTTAATTTCGCTTGGGAATCAAAGTATTTTGGATTTTTCAAAACTGAATTTGAATTTAAAATAAAAATGTAAAATGCTTTTTGTAACATTTTCTACTTAAGAGGAAAGAATTTTAATTGAAAATCCCATCCAAAAAATACAAAAAGTTTCCATTTGGATCAAATAACTTTTGCTGGAGAGCGAAAGTTTTTACCACTCTTCACCAGGGCCACACAAAATTATTCCGAGGCCCCTGGGCTGCACTTTGGTTTGGACACCTCTAGTTTAAAAAATTTACCTTCATCTTTCATCACCTGATAATCACCTCTACTGAAGCAGATCAGGGTGTTAAATAGATGATAACCTGCAAGCTGCCCGTTTCGGACCCAGATCCTGTCAGTTCTGACCGGGTTCCTGTCAGTTCGGTAACCGATCCGTGGCCTTCCTCCCTCAGGATGAAGGAAACCTGACCTATGAGCAGTCGTCGGACGTTCGCTCCCAGCTGCGGTTCTTCGAAGCGCTGGAGCGGATGGAGAAGCAGCGGAAAGACGAGCAGGAACGCGAGATGCTGCTGAAGGCCGCCAAGGTACCAAACGGGTTGCTATAGCAACGGAACACCTGTTTAATTAACTCTATATCTCAACCTGATCTGGGGAAAGCGAAGCAGAGACTGAAATTCAACTTCAGCTGGATGATGATGTCACAATCTAGAACCTCCAGTCAGAGCGAATAAAAACTTTACTGAACTTTAACTTTTTTAAATCAGTATTAAAGAATTAATTATTTAAAATAAACTCCTATTTCTTTGCTGAACAGTTACTTGTAAGTTAGTTTTATCTTATTTGTTGTTTACTGATATTTGAACTAGAAACTAGACCAAAGATATTTGGTAAGATTAAGTTCTTTTACAGTTAATGGGCACTGTGCCGTTGCCTAGCAACCTCAGCAGAGCCAAGCCTTGTTACCTAGCAACCAAAACTGAGCTCCAGAATGTTTGGTGAGCTAGTTTTACTGCTGTATGCGCTGTGCAGTGGATGACCAGACTAAAATCAGACCATGGAGCGATCCTCACCTGGTCAAAGAAGCCTAATGGGTCACATTTTGTTTCTCTTTCAGAGTCGGGCCCGGCAGGAGGATCCGGAGCAGGCTCGGCTGAAGCAGAAGGCTAAAGAGGTACAGCTAGGTTTCACGTTCAGCTTCAGCTCTGAGACAGGAAACGTCCCGTTTGAACCACTTCAACTTCCTTTCATAACAGCTTTAACTTCCTGTCCACAGATGCAGCAGCAGGAACTGGCTCAGATGCGACAGCGAGACGCCAACCTCACGGCGCTTGCCGCCATCGGGCCGAGAAAGAAACGCAAGTTGGACTCAGGAGGCGGAGCTTCAGCGAGCAGTGAGGTAATCAGCCGTTTGATCATGTGACCTTGTGATGACATAGACACATTGTAGTGTGACATTATGCATGCAAGATCCCCAAAAAGCTGCTACAATGGCTACCATTGGTTTTAGCTGTCAAGTTGTCAACATAATGTGCTAAATCTTAAATATACACGACATATAAAAGAAAAAGCGACGCAGTGCTTTCCTAATAATTGTCAAGAGTACGACGATGAGATAACAAGGTCAGGAAAACGTTTTAATTTAAGAGGAAAAATAGAGAGGGAGATGGAAGTAGGTCAGTTATGCTAGCTTGACTTTGACATCCTTAACATGTAGGTGTGCTGTGGAATTTGGTGGTTCGGTTCAGTTACAAAATAAAAAATGGTGACCTACACACCAACTCTGACAGGTTATCAGTAGAGTAGGTGTAGCTAATAATTATTTAGTCTGTGTTCAGATGAACATTTAATACTAATTATAAAATAAACACCAAGCCTAGAAACATAAAATTGTAATGGACTGAATGTTCTGTTCTTTGTGTGGGAAATGGTTTAGTGCAGGGGTGGCCAAACTTTTTGAGAGCAAGATCTACTTTTTCTCTCACCAGCCACCTGAGATCTACCTCATGACACAAAGACATAAAAATTGCAAATTAAACTCTATTGACTTATTTTATATGCGAATATACATCAGTTGTAGCAGAAATAATAAAGTGACAGAAAACCTAACGCAGTTTCTTCCTCAGTGAGATTCCGACACTGGGAGCAGTTCACTGGTCTCTCAGTCATGAGCTGGTTGCAAACCTGAGGCCAGCAGGTGTCAGTCAGTCAGGGTAGATCTGAACTTTGGTTTGATGACTGAAATATGAGAAACTAACCAAAGAGCCCAGAAAAGGTAAAGGCAAATCTTCAGAAGTTGGGATATAATTAATTTAATTTCACATAATT
>NW_006800622.1:0-9073 GCF_000485575.1 Poecilia formosa | reverse complement strand
CATATTGAGAGAGGGGGAAAAGTAGAAGAGTAGGAGTGGTTTTGAGTTATGAACGTTTTTTTCTGAGTTATTTTTCCCTTTGCTGTGGCTCACTGCACTAAATTAATAATACCTACATCTCCTGGTTTCATTTATTTAAGTTGTTCTACTGCAGCAGAGTGGCTACGGATGGCATGTGAAAGAATCGTCTTTCTGGATGTAAACAATAACATGCAAGAGGATATTGGACTCTTGACTCCTCCCCCATCCCGTAGGCGTTTACTTCCTCAGACAAAGGGGGTCAGAGTCCGCTTGGGGGGGCTAACGGGACTCATGAAGCCCCTTGGCAGCCCTGCAGAAATGAGCCACAGGCTAAGAGGAGGGAGGGAGGAGGGAGCCATGTTCTCAGCAGACACTGAACCCTCTAACCCTCATGTCTGGGGTTTGGACTCTGTTAGCAGCTGCTGGAGATTTTCTGATTCTGTTCATTTAACATGAACTGTGAGAATCCATCTCTCTCCACAGTTTTTATTTTAGCTATTACACTCTGAGCTGCTCAGTCGAACAAATGTCTAATTAGGACTCGAGCATCAAGCCAAGTTTAGAGAGGAGTTAACTGGGGCTGAACGAATAATCAAATTAATCATTATTAATCAATTATTTAAATAATTGCCAACTAATTTAAGTAATCGATTAAGTAAACTTGAGTATACAGACTCAAAAAAATTTATTTGCCGAAAGAAAAACGGTTAGAGCAGTAATTAAGCAAAAACAATACTCTATATAGACATACATATTGCATTTAAGATAAAGGAAAATCATTTGTACTGTGGCATAGACTCAGATTCACCAGGTTCAAAATCTGTGAAAAATATTCCTTTTAGGCTCCGTTTTCTGTGTAGTTATTAATCGGTTTATCCAACAGATTAGCCCCACACTGCATTTATAAATAGCCTTTGCTACAAATAATCAAGCGTACATTAAATAAATGCTGTTATTGTATTTTAGAAAATAAAATGTTCCATCTCTTTTTCAAAAAAGTAATTGAATTATTTACTTGTATTTTTTGATGTATAAAAAAACATGCTTAAGTAGTTAAATGAAAAATCAGCAGAATGTGCCGGATTCATTATTTGCTTAATCATCAGAATAATCGTTAGGCCTCGTGTGAGACAGAGACAAATCAACGTCCTGATGACCCTGAAAGCTTCATCCTGGAATCTGCTGCGGTGTTGTCCTCCTGTTGGCAGGAAAAAACGGAAAATCCCAAACAGATAAACCCAGTCTGATGCTGCCCAGCTCCAGAACCAGAGCAGAACATTCTGATTTGGACTTATTTTATAGACTGATGGATCTGAGAAGCTCATGAACTTCCTCTGCAGTTTTCCTCTTGACTTCCTGTAGTTTAACTCTCTAACCCCGCCCCCTTCAGGTGACATCGGGATCCAGTTCCGGCTCCTCTGCCTCCTCATCCCGGCAGCAGCTCCGGCAGCGGATCACTCGGGTCAACCTCAGGGACTTCATCCTGTGTCTGGAGCAGGACCGCAGCTCGGCCCGCTCCCTCATGCTCTACAAGGCCCTCCTGAAGTGATTGGCGCCCCCTGCTGGTCCTCCAGCGATAGCAGACAGGAGTGGTCCGGCTACAGAGCGCTGCTGGAAAAGGAGAACTCCCAACCACCAGGACGGGTTCTGCAGAGGAGGGAAGGTTCTGTTGGATTTGACCTGTTCAGAGACGTTTAACCCGTTTAGTTCAGAACTGAACCAGAATCATGTTAGAACATTTAGATGAAACGTTTTCTCACTCAGGGACAGTTTGGTTGTTTCGGATCAGCCTGATAAACACGCACTGCAAAAACACAAAATTTTACCAAGTATTTCTGCTTTACTTTCTAGTGCAAATATTTTTGGCACACATGAAATGAGACAAAATTTACTCAAAAGTAAATGTTTTCAAGATATAGGAGCTTGTTTTAAGTCAATAATTTATGAGTATTTACAAAAACATACTGGTTTTATCATCAGACATATTTCCTTTGTTATAAATTTAAAGCTCCTATATTTTGCTGAAAAGTTGCTTGTAAGTTGTTTTTCTTATTTCAAGTGTACTACGATATTTTCACTAAAAACTAGAAGAAAAATACAGAGGAGTATTAGGGCTACCCTAAGAACATTTAGAAAATAAAATTAAAATTATTATGAGAATAAAGTTGTAATATTATAAATTTTATTCCCATATGACTTTATTCTCATAATATAGTTTTTTTTCTTGGTATGGCGCCATGACAAAATATTTGGGCCAACTAGGAAAATTATAAAATATGAGAATAAAGTCATAATGTTTCAACTTTGTTCTTGTAATCAAATTTATTTTAGGGGTAAGAGGGAAATATTAGAATAAAGTCATCATGGATATTATTGAAATATTGACTATTTTAATTTTATGATTTTATTTTTGTAATTTTAGTATTTTTCTTAGTATGGCATATTAGAGCTATGCTAAACCATATCATGAATTTATCCTAGAAATATTGACTTTATTCTCTTCATTTTTGACTTTATTCCCATATTAATTTGACTATATTTTCTTAATATGGCCCCAATACTCTTGTAAAAAATACTTGGTAAGATTTGGTGTTTTTGCAGTGTGATTGATCCTCATTGATCAATTGGAGAACCAATAGTGAGCCTCATTCATGTAGTTTAAACTCCAGAACCAGTTCTGGACTGAAACTCCAGCCGGGCGCAGCAGAACCAGGTGAGAAACGAGGCAGGTGTGCGGTAGAACAGGTGGGACGCTCCTTTAACTGCAGCGGCTTTGTTTTAACTTCCCGCCATGTTGGACAGTGAGCTGCTCTCTGATTGGCTGCCAGCTTTTCCACGCCCCCCTCCAGCGCTGTACCTGAACAGGTGCCTTCTGACTGCTCGCCATGTTTTAAATGTTCCCAACGGTCGGATCGGTTAGAGGACGCTGTTTTAGAGAGTGTGTCTGTGTGTGTGCGTGTGTGTGTGAGAGAGAGAGAGAGAGAGAGAGCCGCAGACGGTTTAAAGGAACAGTTCAACAATTCAGGAACTGATGGAGGCCGGTCGGTTGGTGTTGGAGCGTTCCCCTGCAGGGAGCTGGTTCTCCGACACACAGGAACTCTCTCAGGTTCTGAAGGTCCGACATTCCTCCTCCCGGCAGACTGAGCTGAACCTGGACTCTGGAAAATTCTCGATGATGGAGCGCACTTGGACTTTTTAAGCTTTAACAGCTTTTAGTTTGGATCCAGCTCCTGAGCTTCAGGACTTATTTATATTTCCTACATTCAGCCTGATGCAGTTTTACACCGTTTGTACCTTTGTTACAAAATAAAATAAAGGAAGAAGAAACTTCTCGTTTCTTTTTAAACTTTTTATCTGCAACACAAATGTTAAATAAGAAGCTTAGAAAACAGGTTGGGTAGAAAAAGGAAGTTGAAAGCAGCAGCTGCTTCCGGTTTCAGTCCAGCGGTTCCTGTTTGATCCGGACCAGGGTGCTGCTAACGGACCGGCTCGGCCTCAGTTCTCGACACAGGACGTATTCACTGAACTGGGTCGAGTCGACGCCGCCGCCGCAGGACGCCTTGATGCTGAAGCCTTTGAGGAAAAGACGCTCTAGAACCTGCAGAGAGCAAAGTAAGGGTTCTGATTAGGGCCAAAAATAAGTTGATTCACTACTCCCTTAGACCTTCTTTTAGTGTTGCAGATTGACTGCCGTCCAGCAGAGGGCGCTGCTGGTCATTCTTAAACTGAGTTATTGATCCAGAAACAAAGATTGCGGCCAAAGCAGAATGGAAAAAGATGGAGAATGCACTTTATGCTGCTCTGGTTTGAAATAAAAACACTCAAGCTACTTGTTATATTTTATTCATATTTCTAGGTTTGTTATTGTGAGAAAAATCACAATTTTCTGTTTATTTGGTTAGGTGACAAAATGTTAAAATTTAACCATTTGTTGTGGAAACACAGTCGACTCTTGATTTTAGCAGAATGGCTGCTTATCAATCAAATAGGTATTTGATCAATGAGGTCAATAAACTTAAGATTAATTCATTAAATGATAAAAGTAAGTTTCTCCCTAATTTAATCATTTCTGCCATCCAGCAGAGGGCGCCACTGGCCATAATTAAACAGAGCCAGATGATGCAGAAACAAAGATGGCGGAGTAAAACCACAACAGCAAAGGAACATGAAGACATGGAAATTTCTGAGTTTTGAAGTCAATTTCGTTTTTTTTTCTAGAAAATTTCAGAATTTTTTTGATGGAAATGTGTTATTTTTCTAAATCTACAATGGCCCTGATACTCCGTCAACGCAGGTATCTGCTCTGTGATTGGCTGGCTCACCTGTACCGAGTTCAGCCTGCAGTAGCCGTTGAGCGGGAAGCGGATGACGTGGGTCGGGTCGAGGTTCCAGCCGGCGTTCACCGAGTTGCACATGACGTCTCCGGTCTCAGGAAAGGCCTCCTCAATCAGAACCTTCTCGCCGCTCAGGGCAATCCGCTCGCCCAGATCGGGCGTGACCCGAACCACCAGGCACTCGCACGGCGCCGCCGACCGCCGGGCCTCGCGCTCCGCCTGCCAACGCTCCAGGTCCCGGACCATTGGCGCCAGCTGGTAGAACCGGGCCTCCTCGTACAGCTGGGGGAAATCCTGAGAGACGAACAAACAGCTGGATGAGAATTTGCTGCTGGAGGAACTGGATCAGTTCAGGAATCTGTTCAAAGACTCATATCCTCTGGATCTGATTTCAGTACTTTTAGGTCTGTTAATGAAATTATTGGGAAATATTTGGATTTCCAGGTTTTATTCACCAAAATATAATCTAGATTCCTTCCTTTTATTTTTGCTTTTTTCTCCTGCACTCCTTCCTTCACTCTTTTCTTTCCTTCATTCCTGTCCTTTCTTGCATGCTTTTCTTTTCTTTCCCTCCAAAACCTATTTATTTTTCCTTCCCTCCTCTAACTCTTTGTGAGTGGTGAATGTTCTGACCCGGTCCACATAGGAAGTGACCCCTGTAGATGACCTTTGACCCACCTGAAAGTCTTCTGGCAGCAGCAGCTTGCAGGTCCTCAGGTAGCTCAGGATGAACCTGAAGATTTCTCCGTCTCTGTCGATGAAGTAATGCTGCTTCAAGCTGTCCAACACGATGGGCTCGCTGCCGCTGAACAGACGGCCGATCCTGGAAACCGATCACTTATCAATACCACACCAGCCGATCTGATCAGAGTAACAGAATCTCTGTACGTCCTAAACATTTAGAATGTTTTTTAATCACTATTCCATAATTATTAGATTAATTTAGCATAAAAGCTGCTTCACATCATCCGATTTCAGATGGCCATGAATTCTGTGGTGGAAAATGTTATTATCTGATAATATATTATGACTTTATTACCAGATGATAAAATATTTCATCACAATCCTCTTTTGATTGTAAGAAAATATATAAAATTTTATATTAATCACATGAAATTTTATTTTATTTCCACAGTTCTGCTTTTTTCCCCCCTTTGGTCTTTTCTTGTCAGAAATGTTTCCATTTCTTGCTTGCTAAGTAGCTCGGCCAATCATATTTAAAAAAAAAATTTTAACTTATATTTTATCATAAAAAAACAGATTCAATAACAGTAAACAAAAATTATGATGAAAATTTATTTAAGAAATGTATGAAATTAAATTTGTTTTTAGTTTTACACTTTTTTCCCTCATCTTCTCTCCAACTTGCTGAGCCCCCACAGCGCCCCCTGGTGACCCAACATAAGTACATTACAACTATTACTCCATTAGTTTTTCAATACTCTACCCATCTCTGTGTAATATGAAGATAAATATCAGATATTTACTCTTATGTACTTACTGCTGAACTAGCTAGGACCATTGAAACACTGATTGTATTTTGTTGATAAATATTTCTCTTCCAAATTGATCAAGAATGTCAATACACTTTGTTTTTGTTGGTCAGGAAGCCATGGTTTAGCTATGCTTTCGCTTCCCTACCAAGATGGCGCGGATCACCTTTGGTTCAGACTTGTGGGATCTATGCAATCTCAATAGAATTGACTTTTTTTTCTCCACCTCTAGTCCAGACTGTTCTCTTCAAACTACAAATCAAACTTTGTCTGAACCAAATTGTTCCTCAGAACCAACTGTTTGAGTTTGCAGGTGTGTCATGATGATATGTAACTCATCACACCTGTTCACTCCGTCTCACCTGGAATCTGGAAACTTGGTGAGCGTCGCCAGGCTGCTGGTGTACATGTGTCCGCCCACGTCGATGTGAACCGGGGCGTTGGCCTTGGTGAGCTGGGCGGGGGACGGGATGCCCTGCGCCGTCATGGGGGAGACAGGTGAGTGGCTCAGAGACATCCTGGACAGGCTTCGCCCCTCCTGCTGGACAGAGGGAACAGGTGAGAGGAGCTTTAGCTATGGGTCATTAAAAAAACTTTACTTCCTGTTTCATTAAAAACGCTGAGTCCATTGTGAGTCATGTCTTCTCTTGTATCACCAGGGACAGTCGCCTTTCTGTAACAAAGGGCTAAACTGAAGATCCTTCCTGCTCACAGCATCACCATCCACAACGATTCTTTGAAGATACTTGAATTATAAAAGTTACACCAATATTTAATCTTCCTTTTGGAATAAATAAAGTATTTTTGAATTGAGTAGAATGGTTAGTCTTATAAAGTGACAGCAACAGCTCTGGGTAATAACAGAGGAGATATTAGCATGATGTCCTGGGGGGTTAATGGGAGGGTCTAACTGGATTACCTCCCTCCACTCCCCATTCCCGGCACCACGAGGCTGTGAAGCATGAGGGAAACAGGAGTCTAGGCCCTGCAGCCTGAATGCTGCCTGCAGCCAAACACCCACACGCCTCCCCATGCGCGTGCATGTGCCGTGATGTGACCTATAGATGGGAGCGTGTGCACAGGCACATTGTGTTTTCAAATATCTGCAGGTTTTAAGGCCAAACGGGCAGCTTTCTGCGCCTTATTCCAGTCCCCGTCAGGAAATCTGGACATTTAAGCCTCTTCTTACAAATTAAAACTAAAAGAGCGACTTGGCTAATTTTTTCCAGCTGATTACGGCTCTCCGAGGCCTTTAAGGGAATTCGGGTTGTAAAATATCTGTCAGCAGAGACGTCCAATGTATTAAAAATGCAGCTTTAAGTAGCTAGCGCTGCATTTCTGTCGGGAAGAACATGTAGCGAGTAGAGAAGGAAAAGTTCCATTTTAGTTTAAAAACCTACAACTTTAAAACTGGTATCTAGTGCCGATTTTAGAGGCTTATGTTTTTCGTAGCTCGTGTTGAGTTTGATGATATCGGTGCTTTGAACGGAATAAACAGTCCATAAAGCATAAAACTGGAGGTTTTTAAATGAAGTCTGGTCTTACGTCAGGACCATCGACAGTGTTGAATATCAGGTTTAAACGAGCAGCGCGTGTTTTTTTCTCACCTGGGAGGACACGGACACGGAAGACATGGACAGCAGCTCGGTATCTCCAGCTGAAGTTCGGTTGGGTTCGGCTCCAGGCCCGCTCCACTTCGTCTCCGTCCTTTTGGTGAGGGTGCGTAAAGCAGAAACAAACCAGAACCAACAGAGAGGAGCGCAGGCTGCAGGACGAGTTTGCCCCGGGGCACCTCAGACCCTCGGGGCCCGGAATAGGTCCTCCTGCCCGGACTTGTTTTTGAGGAGCGGAACACGGAGCGCGGGGCTCCGGCTGGTGACGCGCTCTGTCGGGGATAAACTGGGCTGCTCGGTCCGGTAAGGCTCATCACCATCCGCAGGGCTCAGACGCTGATCCACCCGGACATGGAGGTCCAACATCCCCCTGGTTCTGGACTAAATGGCGTCTGGCGTCACGCTTCATGCCTACCGCAGCCTGCGGCCAAATGCGCCATTTCAATTAATGCGCACTGATAGATGGAGATCTTCGCCGCAGGGCAGAAAACACCGGGCCGCTCCATGGCGCTCATCTGCCGGGTCCATGCTCCTCCTCCTGCAGCTGCTGCTGATGGAGGCGACGGACGGCAACGGAACCACCGACCCCTCTACGGATCTCAGAACCACAATGTACTGCACAGTGATAAAAAAAAAGAAAAAAAGATTTCAAATTCAAATCTTTCCAGGTTAAACCTCCCGCCGTTTCAGTATATTCTTGCTGCAGTTGATTAGTTTCTTTTGTCATTGTTGTGAGTCACACACTCTGCAAACAACTAATCGACATATTATTAGATGAACATAAGTTCAATCGATTAACTAACAGCATTAAACCTTCTTTTATTATTGTAGTTTGGCCACCATCCAGCAGAGGGCGCGGCTGGTCATCCTTATGCGGAGCCGTTGATACAGAAACAAAGATGGCGGAAGCCATACCAGAATGGGAAAGAGAAACGGTGGAACAAAGCGCGATTCTGTTTGAAATATAAATACTCGACAATCTCCTTTCGTTTCACCTGCTGTTATATTTTATAAATGTCAATATCTTGTTTATTATTGTGAGAAAACCACAATTTTCAGTTTATCCAGGTGTTTATTCTGTCAGAAACAACTGATGAAGTAATAACATTTAATGAAGTTTATGAAAAATGTAGTTCGATCCTCTTGACACTAGAGAAGAAACTTTTTTTGTTGTCAGTTTTATCCTTTGACTTATTGGTAGCCAAGTGATAAGATCAATCAAATTCAGATTATTTTATCAATCACCTGCTTCTGTAATTTCTCACTGTTTTTAACATTTTTACAAGCACAAAACGTTGCTAAAGAAACATTTCTTTAGCAACTTTTCAGAGTGATGAATCCAAGCATATGCAGAGAAAGTTGAGTGGATGGAAAACATGTAATTAAAGGTGGAAAAGTTACAATATATCTGATTCCAGCCTTCACTAGAATCAGATATATTCTGGTTCACTTTGAAAGGACTGAGGCTACTTAATTTTCTCACTCTTTTTTCTAAAAGAGAAATTACAAATGACAGAAAATATTTTCAATAATTTGATGATGCGTTAAAAGATTAAATCTGTTAAACTAAAGTATAACTTCACAACAACCAACATTCCTCATTTTATCTTTT
>NW_006800621.1:159597-169956 GCF_000485575.1 Poecilia formosa | reverse complement strand
TGTCATGACAGTTTGTTATGAGACAGAAAATCCGTGAAAACAATCAGTCTCCTCCACCTCCTCCCTACTGGCTAAAGTAATGCAACGTTCCAGCCAAAACAACTAATCAGAACCAGTAGGTGGGTCTTAGTGCTGTCAATCAACTTCATTCACTCACTGCTAATGGTGGAGAAACAACATATGACTATCATTACAGGAAACCATTTATCTGCTGTCATTGGTAGCTATGCTAACTAGACTGAGCATTCACAACAGGCTGCACTAGCTACAGCATAGCACAGAGCAAGGCGGAGGAAGGATGAGCACACAAAAAATCAAAGCAGATGAACCAAAAGAAAAGTTCAAGAGAGTTTTAAAATAAAGTAATTTTTGAACCCTCATTCTTGCCTCCATGTCCTCAAATATGTTGTGCCCTTTTCGGACGTAACACAGGTGTATAAAAATGACCCACAATTTTCTGTTGATTTTCATAAGGTCTCATGAAATGTGTTTAATTTGTAACATTTACCAATATTTCCTAGATAAGCATCTCAAAAATAAAATAAACAATTTCGTTCCCTTTCCAACCTTTGATAAGAAGTTGTTCCTGCATCGATAAGAAGTTGTCCTGCATCAAGGACAAGACTGGCATTGTAAAGGCTGAGGAAGCTGCTGGACAGCAGAATTATAAAACTAAATGACCAGACCTGACAAATAAAGCAGCCAAAAACAAATGGTCTAATGAAACTTTCTTTATTCACATCATTTTCTACTCCAGCTATGTTAGAAATAAACATAATTATCAATCCTCTAGTTCCTATGTTGATCTTTCGTTCATCTGTACACACTATTATAAAAAAGACTAGATAATACACTTAAAAATCCAACAGTTTGGAGGTGAGGAGGCTTTGACAGTTTGAGAGGTTTCTGATTCATCAGTCTGTCCAATCACCTCTAGCCTTTTCCACTCCAACTCTCTCCTGCTTTTTTTCTTTTTTTTTCTTTTTCTTGGTTAAAAAAAACAAAAAACAAAAAAAGAAAAAAACAGGAAATCTGGCTACTGTACCCAGAGCTCAGACAGGGGCTTAGACATTTGAAAAGCACTTTGACTGTACAGCTCACACAGAACAAAACAGGTCATATACAGAGCGGTGGGAGAGGAGGAAGAGTATACTGCTGGGGCACAATACAGACACAATACAATGCCATCTGACAGAAAGTACCATTAAAAAGAACATTTTTAAGCATTTCATAGAAACAAAAAGAGAGTAGTTGCAAACTTGGAGTAAACAAACCAAGCATATATACAGTGAGGTAAAACACATTGGTCTTCAATCAGAGGTATATTCTTTTTGATTAATTGACCTTTTCAATATGTTCATTGCTGTAAGCTTTTCATGATATTTGTCAGCTTTTTGATGCCATTTATAAAGCTGTCAATGCAATCACACACAATTACATGCAATCCTGTCTTTCCAGGTGAAAAGTAAAACACTCATCAAACTTAGGCACCAAATAAAACATGATAAAGCTTTCAGCTACGCCTGGCACCACGCCGGCCTAACTGCAGCCCCACCGAGCAACCCTTGGCTCTCTGACAGCAACCACAAGGACAGAATGAAACTATCGCTGGCCCTGACTCGGCCTGAGTCACAGTGTGTCAACGGTGTTAGCATAGGTAGGCTGTTCGATCTGTGTGATCCGGAGGGACCCGACTCGCCCAGAGGTTGCATAAAAAAAGACCTGTGCGCCAGACTGTTGCGAATACCCCTGTCTTTGGGCTGAGATTTGCAAATTGTGCTTGTTGATTTGAGTGGGCTGATACATTCTTGACTGTGAGAAGTTGTCAGTGCGTGGTTTGAAGCTAGTTCATGTTCAGAGCCTCCGTCGGTCAAGAGAGGAATGGGAGAACGCTTTCTATGGCCTGAATGTTTGATTTGTTAACAGACTGATATGACTGCATCTGCTTTATGGGGTTTAAATAACTAAACAACTCAGATAAAGATTTTCCAGATATTTGTGCTGATGGATGCTTTACTCTCTCATATTGCTGCTGATTTAGCCAACTGCTTCCAGTCATCCCAGTATCACCTGCTGCTGCCTATTCCACACAAACTAAGGACAGTACTGGATGACTTTCACTGCCATCTAGTGATCAATTTTTCTTTTCCACATTACCTAAATGTTCAAATATTGTGTGGCACTATTTTCAACAACATAAATCTAATTAAGCATCTGCTTGACAGAAAACAAAGAAAAAACATTTTCAAATAGTAAATTATCTGCTGCAGAATAATGCAGAGAGAAACAGAGTATTGGTCATGAAGGTAAACTGGATGCTTATTAACCATTTATTCAGAGCTACAAAGAAAAGCTGACTGGGTTTCTAGAAAATAAGGCTACGGCATTAGCTAATTTAAGGGAGGAAACATCCCAGTAATGTGGGTCTTACAGAGGACTTCAGCCTGTCAAGTCGCTGGGTCTCCAGTGAGCACACTCTGGGACCAAAGGCTTAAAATTGGCATCAAAACAGAGGTAGCATCGGTGACATCAGTCAGTAACTGCGGATATGCCAACTATGTTTCCAACAATCTGATGCAATGGCCAATCCATACAGTGCTTGGTTTGCAAAAACACAATCACAGCTCCTGTTCCTCTGGAAAAGAATCCTATCTATAAACCCTGACAAGCACACTAATTCAGTTTTGAGCTAATCCAAGCCTTAAAAGGGCAGTTAAGAGTGGTGTGGAAAGGTTAAGAGTAGTTACCCTCTGACCTGCAGTAGATAGGATTCACCTCAGGTAGAATGAAGAGAAGTCTGGACAGTCTGGGAGATCATAGCGTGTCAGAATGTCTTCTAAATCAAAGTGAACTTTTACTCTCTTTAAATGATTTCAATCACATCATGCTAGAGGATTTAGAATGCTGCTTTACAACTTGTGAGCTTTAGCAGTCTCAGCTACTAAAAATATCCATCTGGTGTTAGGATGAAATGTTTAGAGTCCATCCAACTGATCAAATATAATAACATGCAGAAGTTAAATGTTATGACACTTGAAGTAAATGTACTATCAAATATTGTGTCCAAGCAATCCTTTGAAATACTGCATGCATGATGTAGTAATTATGATTGGTACAGAAATGTGTTTTGGGTGGAGTCCAAACTTCTTTTTCTTTCCCCAAATTCTGGTTGCTAAGAGTTATTTACAACAGGTTAGACACCAACTACTTACAAACACGTCCCATGACATTATTTTAGAAAAGAAAGGCCTGAAGGCAGGGCTGCAGTGAGGCCTTTGGTAGCTGGCAAATGTTAAAAGTCAATTGAAGAACATGGAATGACAAGATAGAAAGGCAATAAGGAACACAGGACAGAGATTCCTGTAGAAAGCAAAACATTTCTCTTTTTCTCTCTCTTTACATTTAAGTTATCTTGGGTTTTGGGGAAAAAAGTTACAAGGCTGCTGGTGACTTTAAGACAAAATAAATGTTGTTGTAGTAGTAGAGGCATACCAGAGGTGTGGTTGCGTTGAGCTTCTTGTTGTTGCTAATCTCCCAGAAAATGACTTTACAAATGGAATAAATATGAAGTAAAGCCTCAGTCGCCACAGATTAAGAGCAGGGGACGCCATGGCTTCTTAAAGGGATACTCTGACATCATCTTCAATTCCAATTTAGAACCTCTGAACCCACATAAACTAAAGATAAATGCGTGGACTCCATCAAGTATTTGGGAAAAGTACTTCAACCACTTCAGTATATGCGACACTATCAGTACACTTTGACACCAGGTGTTTGACCTTTTCTAATACTGCAACATTTTATTCTTTGTTTAGTCCACAAGATACTTACAAAACTGAATATGCCATATATGCTGCTGACCGTTTTCCATGTGATTAAGAGTCATATGTTGATAGAGATGACTCAAATGAGTGTGTGTGTGTGTGTTTGTGTGGAGGGTGGACTGTTCTGATACGCCACAGAGGTTGTGTTAGATATTTTTTGGTATTATCATTTTGTTATTACTTTAGTTCATATTCAGTCTAATGTTAATCAGTATTATTGTGATTTTTAGTTTAAAGTGTTCTCTTCCTTATGTGTGTATAAACTGACCTGGAGGTTACGACTGACTGTTTCATCTTCATGTGAGACAGTTAACTCTGTGTTTCCCAGATCTTAAATTCTTCTTGTGTTAGTTTGACCTAGAGCTGAACTGGGCTCAGATCGTAGATCAGATATCACACCTGGAACTGAGTTGCTGGTTTGTTTAGGTTAGAAGTTTTACGACCTTTGTTGTTCTTCCTGACTGCCCCTTTTGGTTGTTCTGCTTGACAATAAAACAGGGGCTCGCGTGGAAGGAGATCAGAACTTTCTGTGAACGGCTGATGAGGTTGTTGATGGAAAGTTCTCCTTTTGCAAAAGCTTTGTCTATAAAATTCATATACGTTGTCTGTGGTCTTTTTATGTAGGTTCGAGAAAAAGTACCTATCAGGTTGCATCAGAACAGAATAGGGCAGGATGAGAGGAAGTGCTGCTAGCACCAGTTTGGTGGAAAAAAAAAAACAATCCTTGTCTTGTCTTCCATAATTAATATAGATGATGGAACCACAGCTGATGAGTAATAAAAAAAAAGCAGCAGAAATCAGGCTTTCTACAGTGTTCCTCTACTTGAACAAGTTACATATTACATCCTCTAAAGGCGCTGTTGTATCTATTTCTACAAACGTCTGCAATGATCTCTTAAGATCAGTTGCTACAAGGGCTTAGAAAGCAGGTTGTTCTGCAGGTTGGGCCACCAACCAAAGGACTCAACATTGTGTACACACACAATGTATACACATGCACACACGTGCATCTGTATACAGTTAATGCTGAGATGATGACCAGCTAACCAAGTAGGTCGAGCAACAAGTCACAAAAATGATCCGATCAGGCAAAACGAGGACATTTACATGGAACCAGAGCTTAAAGTCAACTCAGAGAGGCAGATAGCAGCACATTAATACATTATGAATCAAAGAACAATAATGCAGAGAGAAACCGACTGATGGAGACCCACACTGCCATACAGGTGGACTGCACCTGGAGTGGGCCTGAAGTGCACTTATTGATAACAACAATCAAGAGACTGGTTTGGTTATGAAAATTACAATCTGGCACATGGAACTAGTTGAATATTGATGACTTCCTGATTCTGATTGGAGACTTGCTTTGGAGCCGTGTTAAAGCCAGGATCTGTTCATCTGGATGGCAGCGTGGGAACAGGCAGACAAACTCTTAAATCAGGTGCTACATATACATATTCTGTCTTTTACATACAACACTACCTTTATTATAGTAATCAATTATATATAGATAGATATATGTATATATATGTATTTTTTTTTCTTCTGAAAACAACAAAAAAAAAGATTCTAAGAGCAGAAAGTGACTCTTTTGCGTTGGTCCCTTAAGGCTTGCTCAGCTGAAGTAACAAGGTTGTTTTCTATGAATCATAAATGTACATTCTGGTAGAAAACATCATGCAACAAAACAAGATGAAAATAAACACCTGAAAAACCTATGGCTTAGTAAATATCAGATTGCTTTGACTGAATCTACCTCACTGCTTTCTTGTTGGAAATTTTCTCCAGGTTGAAGAAACAAAATTCTGAACAGAATCAATTTATAGGGAAACACCGGTAATGCTTCCAAGTCTCTGAGCACCACTGACAATGTGTGGCTGTTATTTCTTCTAAGTGCAGCCAGCTGGAGGTGCTGCAGAGCAGAGGAGGAGCTGGGTGATGAGCGGTTGCCGAGGTGATGGGGTGGGGAGCTGTCTTTAATAAAATGGCACCAGAGCGTCGGCCGGCCGGGTGTGGACGCTGCCAGGGATGGTGAGCTGTATGCGATTCCTTTTGCTACCCGTCCCTACATCTGGGTGTGCATAGTCGAAGCTCACTGTATATCCAACAAGCACGCACGCATGCAAGCGCACACACACACGCGCGAACACACACACGCACAGAGAGAGAGAGAACAAGCATCCCACAGCAGCCGACATGAGGAGTTGGGTTTTAAAGCACTGGCACTTTCCGGTTCCGGCTGGTTTGGAAGGCATGGTGGCAGCTGATTGTTGTTGGTCTTGCTGTTTATGTTTTAGCAGAGCAGAGTATAGAAAATAGACACATTTATCTACTGTATATTGCATATGTTGCAGCATGTTCACCAAAGATGAATGAGGTCACCATGTCCGGTTCAGTTTAGCACAAAAAGTCCCTTACCACCAGAAAGAAAATCCAAATACATACACAATAAATTAAATTCAGTATGACTGAGTGATGACATGTTGAAGAGCTTTACAACCTGACCATGGGGCCCCTGATGGGACCCCTAGGTCTCCATCCAAGGTAGAAAAACTGTACAGTAGGGCTGCAAACATCATCACTATTCAAATCTGTTAGAATAAATAAAGAAAGCATTCTTCAGCCTGTCAGAGAGTCAGAGAGCCCACAGCTACCCGCTCAGAGTGGACCACCGTGTTACTAGCTAACCCAGTAACACCTGCTTGGTAAAGAGATGAGTAGCAAAACAATCATATTCCGGCCATCTGAAATCTACAGTTAAGCTCAGCAGATGTTTATATTCTAGTAGGATGAATAACTAACAAATATCCGTTTTGTAACCATAAAATATTTGAGATCATTTCAGCAACAGTACCAACAGTAGCAACAGTTCTGATTGAAGTAAAATAAGTTCCTGTACATGTTTTTGCTTTGAAGTGTCAGATGGTAGTTTATGAATTAAAGCTACAGTGAGAATGTCCTGCAGGTCAAAGGTCTCTGTTCGTTCACAGTTACTCTGATGTGTGTATCTAACACTAAGAGATTATAGTATCAAACACACCCGTAACATCCATGCTTTGTTTACTCTTCATTTAAATGAAAGGAAGTGTATCAAAGCTCAGGATGTTGGCGTCTAAGTGCAGAGAACATCCTGCACTTAGAATGTTGCAGGATGTTGTCTGTAGTAAATAATACTACTATTATTATACTACTAATAATAGTATACTACTATTTATAGTAGCATATATATATACTACTATATATAGCATATATATAGTAGTATACTATTAGTATATTACTAATAGTATATTACTACTAATAAACTATTATTAGTAGTATAATAATAGTATTATACTACTTTAAGACAAAATGCAATACTATTTATTATTTATTATTACTATTTATTAAGACAAAATGCAACTACTATGTATTGCATAGTATCTGTTTTATTTATCTGCAATAAATAAAACAATCTAATCTATTGACCAGAGTTGATTGGGTATTTTCAATGTCTGGCTCTTTGACTGGAACATGTGTAACCAGGCTGACCCAAACAGCTACTGTTCCTTCCATTCTTCCAATGATGCATGGGATGCCATGATGCTCCTGTTTCTCCAGATGATCACCCAGTCATGACCCAATCCAAACAGTCGGCACTAGTTTGGACACTGGTGCTGACTGGCTCATTGAGTAAAATGCGACATTTCCTGTCCTGTAACACATCTCAGTGGCCACACACAGTAGTCTGTGGAGCAGCCGTCACATCCCTTACAAGCTGATGACACTCTAGGCTTCCTGGGAGTTGCTATAGCAACGATATGACACAAGGTCAGTCTCCCAATAAAAAGCGCATTCAATACTACTTAGAAAATCACAATTTCTTTCCCTAACATCTCCAGAGCTGCAGCCCTACTGAGGGGAAAGGTTTGGATTGTTTACAGAAAGATTTATGGTGATGATTGAAGAGGATGCTCTAATGAAACGTCAATGATAGGAGGCTTCCTTACACATCTCTACCATCCCCCCAGGCACAGACCTCCTCCATCAGATTTCTCCACCAGACATCAGTCCAGCTGTCCAGTAGGACACCAGCCTCCTCAGGCGTGAGTGAGATACAAAATGTCCTCAGCTTCCCTACAGGACAGGCTGAGGTCTCGTCAGGACACAGATGGTGTAATGCTAATGGTATAGATCCCAGTCAGAGATGTGTGTGTGAGTGTGTGTGTTTGGGAGCTGGGTCTACATCTTGATTCCCTCCTGCTGGCTGAGCTGAGACAGCGTCTTCTTGATCCGGAGCGCGGTGAGCCGGGCAGCACCGTTGGCGTACCAACACTCCCTCATGATCTTAGCCATAACCCGCAGAGCCTGCACACAGGAAGAGACATACATCAGCAGCTCATCCCCCTCCTCACACACACTGGACCTGCTCTGGTCGCTTCTAGGGACTAGAGGGAGGCGAAGGGTGCAGCGACACTCTGAAAGGCTTCAACATACACACACCCCAACAACACACCATCAGCTGCTCTACCAGAGGTGAAAATTGACACCTGCCAGCGGCCAAATACAGGTAAATGTAATATTGTTGTAGTGCACACATTTTCCTTTCTGTGCAGCATCCAGGTCCGTTTACCAGTTCTGAGACCCAACCAAAACCCCTCAGTGTCATCATCTTGAGAAATGATATTTGGTTAAGTATAAACCAGGTTTTAATGTTGAAAATAATCAAATGTTAAAGTCATATGAATAGAACAGACAGGGCCAGCCCAAGCCTCCTAAGCGAAATTTGGTTTTGGGGCCCTCTATTTCTACTAACAATGTGGACTGTCTGCAATCAGCAGTCCGATCATTAGATCATTCACATACCTGCTATGAACTGATTGCATCTCTGGCAGTGTTGTTCACATTATATATGTGCATAATATAGGATACATTTATTGGCCAACTGATTTATCGACCAGTTGATTTCTGGGCGTCGATTTCCTTAATTTTGGGGGATCGTGATTGGCCGATACTTACATGTGAAGCTGATCTTATCCCCTAGTCTTATCTTCGTCAGCAAAGGTTGAAAAATCAGTTTCTGTCCTCTTCTGCTCTGCAGTGAGAGGTTTGACTGACAGACCAACCAGGTCAGGTCTGAACATTTGCAGTTAACAATATTCACCACACTCTTAACTCACCTGACTTTATTGCTATATTTAGTGACATTTCAGACATAAAAATTTCATATCAGCCAAAATCAAAATCAGCAGGTCAGGCTCTTAAAATGTCGGTAACCAGGGATCGGCCAGAAAACTGCAATCGGTGCAGCCTAGAAATTTATTCTTAAGCGTTACTCCAATAGCGAAAAATGTAATTGAAACCAGGTGAGTCTTTCTCCCCTGAGAATGTGGACCGGTACTGGACTGATTCTGAGCCTTCAAATGATTTTATCAGAAGTTTCACATAACTTAGAAGTTGATGTAAAAATAATGTTTGTTTTAGTCACAAAATGATTCTACATACAGCATAGAGCAGTTCATCAATGCAGCAGCTGACGTAAAAACATTTTGCTAGGCAATGTCAAACATTGAGAAGTTTTAATTATTGTTATCAAACGTTATCAAAGATGGCGTTTTGAAGCCAAAAATACCTCAGAAAATACAGAGCCTACCATGAGAATCGACTCATTAAAAGTTTAAACTCAGTTTCATACAAACACAAAGACCCCAGCATAAATATTTGGCTGTTAAACTGGACCGTTCCAGGTCGCTATCAAGCTAGCAGCTTTACAAATCTTTTACATTACATTACCATGGCATATTAAAACAAACCTTTATCTTGGCTTTTTTCTATTCTTCCTTTTTCTTTTCTCCCTCCCTGAAGGATAAGTCTTTTTTTGAGACACTGTTTTGCTTACTTAACTTCTAACCGGAGCTTTGGACGTTTGGATGCTCACTACACATTGCACGGCAGCTCATTATAGGCAAAGTGTGCGGTACCTACCGTGGCCACCAGGGGCCCCAAGAGCAATTTTTTCTTTTATCAATAAAATAATAATTTCTACATACATCAAATATATATTATTGTAAAAACAAATCACTTCATAATGAAATTGTGTGTTTTTGACATTATAATGACATAGAAATTATTACAAAAAAACAAACAAACAAAATCAGTTCCACTGAGGGGGGCACCTTAGTGGCCCTGGGGACCTAAGCGGCTGCTTAGTTTGCTTATGCCTTGGGCTGGCCCTGAGAACAAATACAGAGTGACATTCAGCGTCCAGCGCTGGGCTCCAATCAGCTCACCTTAGGGCAACACGGAGTGAAGTAAAGATTGTAGCGATTTCTGTTTTTATCTTCTCCTCATTCTGCTCCCTCTCGAAGGAGTGTTGGTCTGCTTAACCAGCTTTTGTTTATGTGTGAATATCGCCAGTCTTACATGTTATGGTTATGTAATTGAGCAGCAGTGTGCATGTAAGCGGATAAAAGAGATAGAGCAGGGGTCCCCAAACTACGGCCCGCGGGCTGGATCTGGCCCGCCTCCTCATTTGGTCCGGTCCCCTGAACAATACCAG
>NW_006800621.1:155729-158742 GCF_000485575.1 Poecilia formosa | reverse complement strand
GCTTCCTCCAGTCCTCATTAACACACTCTCCATCCATCAGCCACGTTAGAGCCAACAGGCATAACACCCACACGTCTTCACACATCTACTGCCGGATAACGCAGAGATAGATGAACTGTGGAGCTCTTCTCATCACAGTTACACATTTTCAGCCATTAATTGAATATAGCTGTTGCATATAAGGGAGCAAAGAAGAAAGGAGAGAAATGTAACCGCTGACTAAATGACTAAATTCTGTTGCAGTTCAGGATTTAAAATAATAATGCGTTGGATTACTCGTTACTGAAAAAAGTGATCCGATTGACATCACTGGTCACAACACACTTCAAATGAACACAACAGAAACCTGAAAGTCATGTGACAGTTAATCATGGCAGTGTGGTGGTATGAGGCTGTGTTCCAGCAGAAGTCCAGCCCATCTCTGATGTAGGTTCTGGTTCTGTTCAGAAAGCAGTGATTCAGACTCGGCCCTCTCCAGCCTACCTCACAGCTCTGCCAGCGGTTGGGAATATTTGGTCGAAGTTTCTGCTCGCAGACCACCTTTTTCATTTCCTCCACTGATGGATCTGACTGGACCAGGTCATAGTAGGGCAGCTGGTAGTCCTCATGAATGCCTGACAGAAAAAGCATGGAGTCAAAATAATTAGTAATATTCATTCCTGTATCCAAATCTTTCTAAACTTTGAGCGTTTGGGTCCGCTGTAACCAGAATTTTTGGTGCAGTCCTCACCTCCCACAGAGCAGCGGCTGGCAATCTCCCAGAATACCAGGCCCATGGCGTAGATATCGGCCCGTTTGAACGACTCAAAGTGCTTCATGTTGATGGAGTCATCCAGCACCTCTGGAGCCATGTACCTGACAGGGAGCAACATGGACCGTTACCCAACACATTTCTCAGCAAGGAATCAGGATGCATTTAATACACAAACACCAGTGACTGGTGTCAGTACTTCATTCATCCATAACGCTGCAACCCATAAAGCCAAATATCTGACATACTAAATTAGCTAGTAAATATCAGCTGGGGTGTGCCATCTTGTCTCGTTTACGGTGACACCGGTGGATTTTTTTTGACTCTGGTGAAAAAATGAATATTGTAATATCAAATGACCTCATTGACCTGTGCAGAATGAGGCGTTATACAGTAACACTTCCCAGTTGATTGCCAACCACCATTAAAACCGAGAAGAAGCTGGTCAGCTGGTCCACAGGTGAACAAAATGATTGCTCTGTGGTCAACTCTAATCTTTATCCAGTTAGTAGTCTGGATTTTGTTCCGTCTCCAATCACTTCATCCTCATTTATCAGAAACAGACATGTGTCACAAAATATAACGACATCTGTTTCAGCCTGTGTACATTCTGACTAGATAAAGATTCTAGCAGGGAATGCAATTTATCCAGATTGGTCTAGAACTGAATAAATGTCATCTCTTGCAGCAGAAACCATGTCCATGAAGCACCCACTAAAGCTCCTGGGTGCTTTAATGTACAGTAACTATTGGTTACAAACACACTCCATACTTGTAGTAAACGTCTTTCATTCTCAGCCTAAGAAAGGTAACCATTTCAAGACAACAAATGCCTGCGTTTGGAAAGCATTTGCTGTGAAGTAAATACTCCAGCACAGAGAACACTAGTCATCAGATCTGCTCTAATTCTTACAGAGCCATGTTTGCACATCACCAAGCGAAGCCAGCAGAAAAGAAGCTAGAGAGCGTGCTACACTTACTAATGTGAAAACTGCAACTCTGCAGATTAAATCATTAAAAAAGTATTAGAGTGCTGCTGTTAACTAACAGTTTCCTCCACGTCTGGCTGGATACACAGCGCTACTGACTCAATACCTGAAACATCAACATGACTGAAACTAGTTCACTATGACAGATGTTTGTTAACTGAAACTAAAGACATTCCCTGGTAAGTCAGCAGTCTTTCAGCCGGGAGACCCAGGTTCGAATCCAGGCTGGGGCAAAAGATACAACAGTGAAATTGAGCTATCCAGTGTGGGTCCTTAACCTCATACCATGAGAGATATTGATAAGCACAACATGCCGGCTCAGACGTCGCCCAGCCAAACAAGGTCTGCGTCAGGTGCTGGGGAACCAGAGCACCTTGATGAAAAATGGGCTACTGGAACAAGACGGAAATGAATGAGAGGTGAAAACATGGATCTGTTGGAATGCTACTACTCAAGTAAAGCAAAGAATGTGGAAGGAATGGTAACTTTGACATCCCCAGTCAACACTAACTGGTAAACAACTAGTAGCTCAGTGTTCCAACATCTGCAAACGGCAACTGCTATCACAGCCAGATGGCCATACCTGAAGCACTCGAAACTGCCAAACAAAGGCTCCAAGCCTTGGCCAGCCGCCTAAAGAGATACACAAGAGAGAATGAAGCCAGGAGGATTAACCAGCTCCTCTCCACCCAACCAGCTAAAGTGTCCTCCCAATGGCAGGGTAATAACAGAGCAGACCCACCAAGGCTGGAGACTGGACAATACTGGAAAGGCGAAAGGCATATGGGAAAGGGAGGTGTCCCACAACAGCAATGCACAGTGGCTAATCTCTCTACGAGAGGACCAAAGCAACCTCCCTGAACAAGCCCCAGTAACCCTCACTGTGGCAGATGTCCAAGAAAGAGTCTCAGGTATGAAAAACTGGACAGCACCAGGACTTGACATGATCCATGCCTACTCACTGCCTTCCATGAGCGACTGGCAAGCTCAACTGAACCAGCTGCTACAAAATGGCACTCACCCTCTCTACAACATGGAAGCTCATGTCAGGCATCACAGCGGCTAAGATAAGCGGGCACATGGATAAATACATGAGCACGGCACAGAAGGCATCGGCATAAACGGCAAAGGAGCCAAACACCAACTCCTTGTAGACCACACAGTCGTCGGAGACTGCAAAACCCGACACACCATCCTGTGCACGGCTTGGATTGATTACAAGAAAGCCTATGACTCAATGCCACACACTTGGATCATTGAATCCTTAGGGATG
>NW_006800621.1:151988-153615 GCF_000485575.1 Poecilia formosa | reverse complement strand
GCAGCGGGCGGGCGGGAGGGGTTAACAACTCTACTTAGCATACGAATAGCCTAGCATATGCAAAGGCGCTTCAGCAGACCCAAGTGGATTCTCATTGGATGAAAAACAATGACATCACAGTTCATCATTGACATGTGATTGGTTGGTTGATGTGTGCCCATTGGACAGCACTTATGACTTTATAAATAAACCCCACCCCAATCATTAATATTTTTAATGCTGTATTTTAAAAAATCTATATAAAAATAAATGCTGTATTAAAATATATTCATTTGATATTGCCTATATGCAACATGTTCAAATATGAGGAACATAAAAGAGAAAGAATTTTTTGTCTTTATTTCATTTTATTTTTTGACTGTTTGCACACAAAATAAGATATAAATGCTTGTCCACTCCTGGACCATCTGGCAGTGTTTTTGTTGTCCAAACATGATCAAACATTATGCTGCGTTCAGGACAGGCCCAACATCTCTCCTGTAGCATAGAGCTGACGTCTCTTCCTGTCTTGTAGACCTGACGTCACTGAGCTCCTGGTTGGAGGAACTTGGAGTCCATCCTGACACCGCCTCATAGCTGCCATCCTCCCAGAATGCCACCTCCTCTGCTGCCAGTACTCTCTGCCTTCCTCCATTAGCTGTTAATACAGAACAGACAATCATTATGAGCTACAGGCATCTTTTAGTCATTATGAAACTACAGTGAAATTATTTGGCAACTTCCAGCTTAGTATGCACACATAAGACATTAAAACAAACAAACAAAACACATTAATACATTCTTACAAAAAATAAAAACTTTAATGAAAAAGAGAAAACACTTGGAAACAATTGGAAGAAAAAATAATTAAAAGCAGTTGGAAATGAATAGTAAAACATAGTTCAACAAACTCTGACGCAGATAATTTGCTTTGATGGATTTTAATAAATCACAGTAGTTTAATCATTCAAGGAATTGTGACATCTCTAGATTAGTAATAAATCTTACCTGCTTCTTTCTTTAGCTACATCTGGATGACTGGCAGTAGATCCTGGGTGCAGCTGGAAAACATTTGTGTGCATTGTCAATACATAGCATAATTACATTATGTACATAAACAATATTGAAGCATAAAATATTAACATTCTAAAATAGTAGATACTCGCACACAGTTGCATCTCTGTCCTCAACACGGACATAAGAATGTTCCTGTAGAGTCTGATTGACACAAATGTGACTCCCATTCTGTGGAGTCTGTGGAAATAAATGTAAAATTAAAAAAATACTGTAGCAAATATATAGCTTTCTCAAAAATACATAAGTAAATAAGTTAAAATTATTCTATAACAAATGCTTTTTTTTATAGTCTCTACTGCTAGAAATGAACACTGAGCTACTGCTTTTAACAAAGTTCTGTATGCCAATGTGATAGTTTTGGCAACCAACCATTATACAGTCGGGAATCAACTCAGTGACTGTATATAATACATACCGGCTTCATGGCTCTGTCCTCATATCCGTCCTCCGTCTGCCATGTTGTCGATCTCTACTGCTTTCCGCACTCTGCCTTGCTGTACTGCGTTATAACAAAATGAATAAAATAACGGGAAGATCAGTTTTCCTTACAAATATGCGAGTGTTCACTATT
>NW_006800621.1:149959-151867 GCF_000485575.1 Poecilia formosa | reverse complement strand
ACCTACACTTGTCGCATATCTCAACCTACACTTGTCGCATATGAAAACGACAGACCGTTTTCTGTAAGAAACAAACAAAGCAACTCGCCTCGCTGCACGTGCTCGCTATTCATAAAAGCTTTCTTACCGTGAGTTTGGCCTAGTTGGACCGCCGCGGTGTCATCTGTTGTTTTCCGCCGGAACATTGCTTGATATCAAAACGATACTGAAAAGATAACTCCGTGAAATAGGACTTTTTCCACCATTTCACACAACGCACGGGCATTTTCGTTCATGTTGGGTCTCGCAGTAGCACCCGTTAGAGTGGGTAGAAATCTCCCTCTGGAGTTTAATGGCAGATGCTTGACCGACTATGAAAGCGCATTACTGCCACCAACTGGACTGGAGTGATAAATGAAAGTTGACAGAAAAAAAATACATTCTAAAAGTTATTTTTTCAAAAGTTACATGACAGTATATTTTATTTTTATTATAATTAATTGCTCAAATGTTTTTAAATGTGTAGATGTTTATTTACTCAATTCTACTTTGAGATGTCTCCTTTATAGTTTATACAGAATATGATTCATCATCCGTGAGTTATATTTAGTGCTTAACTAACAAAACTTTAATAAAAGAATACAAATGTCTATACCCTATCAGATACTTTCAACAATTTTGTTCTTCAATTTCAACTTGAGAGTTAAGCAACTGAATACTGATAAATCATCTGTAGTTTCTTAAGTCCTGTATTGTGATGTGGAATGGTGTCACTACCACTCCAACATAGCATGACTCTGGGTCTTTAAAGCAATCAGTGAACATTAACATTAGTTTGAATATTATTCACAAAAATACTTTATGTACAATTAACCACTCTGGAACATGTTTTTTATTATTATTTTTGATTAAGTTGTGCAATTCCTCCCTTCACAAGATAAATCTTCAGATAGGAGGAATGTCAAAGTAAGATCACATTTCACAAAAGTCTACTGTACGTAATCATGCATATTCTTCTTTTATATCAATTCAACCAAAACTAAATTTTTCAGTGCTCCTAACACACAAGCAATATATATTTTAATGGATAAGATAGATTGTTTTAAAATTCTTTCTCCAAACATACTTCTTTATGGTGAACAGAAGGTAAAAAGGGTTAGCTACAAAATAAATAAGAGTCAAAAGGCGGTGCTCAACAGTTGATTTGCATTTGCATGGCACTCAGCAACTTCATTTAAATACGAAAACCTCTGCTAGGCACAAGGGGAGGGGGGTGATAGGGGAACACGGACACACAGCATTTTTGACCATTTTTGGCAGTGCTCGACTCTGACAAAAACCTCTTGCCGAAAGCCCTCAATCTCCGTGCGCACGGCAGAACAAGGTGTCAATAGCTGCCGAAAATCCCATTTTTCGTCCTGTGATAGAGGCTCAGATCTACCACACCAGACAAAACCCAAGGTGTAGGTTGTGCAAGGAGGCCCCTGAGACAGTCCAGCACATAACAGCAGGGTGCAAGATGCTGGCAGGGAAAGCGTACATAGAACAACATAACCAAGTGATGGGCATAGTGTACAAGCACATGTGTCAAACTCAAGGCATTTTATGTACCCTCCCCCAGTGTTTTATAGGCCCATGATTGACTTAAAATAGGTTTTGAGCACGTATTGACTACAAACTACATCTCCCATAATGCATTCCGATTGTTACCAGCCAACATTACGGCTTCTCGCCACTAGAGGAGCAGCAGTCACAAAATGCTGCTTATTGATTTTCCCAGCGGAAAAAACTGAGACATCGACAAGCTAACATCATAATGTCCAAGAAAAATCGATTTACAAGTCTGTGAATGAAGATGTGCGTGAGTTGGTGTTAGGGTGGCAGGTCGAGCTAGACTTTTGTTATCCGTTATCTTGACCGACAACATTA
>NW_006800621.1:145109-149949 GCF_000485575.1 Poecilia formosa | reverse complement strand
GAGGGGGGTGATAGGGGAACACGGACACACAGCATTTTTGACCATTTTTGGCAGTGCTCGACTCTGACAAAAACCTCTTGCCGAAAGCCCTCAATCTCCATGCGCTCGGCAGAACAAGGTGTCAATAGCTGCCGAAAATCCCATTTTTCGTCCTGTGATAGAGGCTCAGATCTACCACACCAGACAAGATCCAAGGTGTAGGTTGTGCAAGGAGGCCTCTGAGACAGTCCAGCACATAACAGCAGGGTGCAAGTTACTGGCAGGGAAAGCGTACATAGAACGACATAACCAAGTGACGGGCATAGTGTACAAGCACATGTGTCAAACTCAAGGCATTTTATGTACCCTCCCCCAGTGTTTTATAGGCCCATGATTGACTTAAAATAGGTTTTGAGCACGAATTGACTACAAGGTACATCTCCCATAATGCATTCCGATTGTTACCAGCCAACATTACGGCTTCTCGCCACTAGAGGAGCAGCAGAGTCACAAAAAGCTGCTTATTGATTTTCCCAGCGGAAAAATCTGAGACATCGACAAGCTAACATCATAATGTCCAAGAAAAATCAATTTACAAGTAAGACTGTGAATGAAGATGTGCATGAGTTGGTGTTAGGGTGGCAGGTCGCGCTAGACTTTTATCCGTTATCTTGACCGACAACATAAAAAAAAAAATTAAAAAAAAATCGGTCATGTACTACGTTTATCCGTGAAATTACAATCATATTAACATCGGCTATTTAGCTGCATTTTATGCGGTTTAGCTAATATTCACCGTGAATCCAGATCCCATCACAAATTAAGCAGATAAATGTATCTACATTTTTCTCCGTAATGACAAAAACCACTGACTGTGGCCCCAATAACTTAATAAATTAAATTAAGCGACTTCACTTCAATTACCAGCACTTCACCCGCTGGGGTCTGAACGCACTTCCTCCTGGTCCCCATCTGCAGAAAAATCTGCGCTAATTCATCAGTCAGTTGGATCTGTCTGATCCAAACAGATCAACTGAACTCTGTGAGTGTTTTTGTTTTGTCCACAGACAAGATATCACCAATCTTCTCCACAGACCAGAGTCTGCAAGTGGGTCCGTGTGCTGCTGATGGAGCATCAGTGTTGAGGTGTGGTCAGCAGGAAGTCGTGTGCCTGGAGCTGGATTCAGCATGCCAATAGAACAAACCAGAGGCACAGTTTGCTGTTTTCATGTGGGTTATAGCTCACAGACCCATCATTAGGTGGAGCAGTAATGGCCATCAGGGTACGACTCAGAACCTACAACTAGGAGAAGTCACTAAAATACAGTGGGTGTTTGAAAATAATATTGACGTTAGTTTAGTTTTAAAATAATTTATATCATGTATAAAATTAACCTATCAGTTTTTTTAATACAGGCTGCACAGCAAGGCAGTTGGTAGGCACTGTTGCCTTGCAACAAGAAGGTCCTTGGTTCACATCCTGGCCTGGACTTGACTGTTAGGGGTATTGGTCTCTCTAAATTGTCCGTAAGTGTGAGTGTGTGTGAATGGGAGGCAGTGACAGGTGCAGAGATGCTGTACTAAAAATAAAACCTTTGACAACAGCAGATGCTGCAGAGCTGCATGCAGGAGTTACGCTGGGCAAAGTCAGGTGATCTGTGCAGAATGCCAGTTGTAAATGATTTTATTAGCTTAACAGTAAATAACTGAAACAGTTAGAATGACATATGATCGGAGAGCTGTGGTGCAGCACTCCAATCATAGGTAAAACATAACGACGTATGGAGGCCGTAAGTCGTCAACAAGGCCGTCACGGGTTTGACTCCCAGCCTGGTGACCTTTGCCATGTCTTCCTCCTTTCCATAATCTACTTTCCAGCCTGACCACTCAACTAAATTCCACTAGAGCCAAAAAAAACAACAAAAAACTATATGACTGCTTTCTTTGTGCAGTCTGGGTGCTGACACATCGTGACGTCGACTGATAATCCCTCTGTAGCTACACATTATGCTAATTAGATTGTAACAGTACTTCGGCTGAAGTATAACATTTAACTTCACAACAGTCCAGGTCTGGAATTGTTATGATTTAGAACCATATGAAACATTTGAAGATTGTCGACTGAAGGAGACAAATATGAAAGCTCACTTTTCCCAAAGACTTGTTTTAATAAATATACCCTGCAATTTAGCAAGTTCCCCTACTTAGAAATCATGGAGGGGTCAGAAATTTTCATCCTAGGTGCATGTCCACTGTAAGAGACATAATCTTAAAAAAAGAATCTGGAGATCACAATGTATGATTTTTTTAATTAGAAAGGGTGAGCTGCTGGACAGAATTTAGGTTAGAAACTACAGACACCGACTGTAGTTAGATGTTACTGGGTTCTAACTAACAGAGAAGCATATCACTCCACTGGCCTGAGGCCTGCTGAATTATTTAGAGTGTGTGTAATTCACCTGCAGCCTGTAAACATCAGAGTGAAGCAAGCTGGGAGATGATGACCAGACCTGGGAAAACCTACTGCTAACTTTGCAGGCCTGCATCAAGATAAGGAAGGAAACAAATGTGTGGATATGAACTCTGGGAGAAGGTTCAGGGTTCCCCTGTGCAAATATAACAGTTTGAAACATTCTTTTGTACCACTCTCCATTAACCTGATAAATGGCAGACTAACGGGGCCTGGACAGAGTAACAGGAGGTCCAGATGATGACCAAGAGTAGTATGTAGAGCAGGGGTCACCAACCTTTTGAGACTGGGAGCTACTTCATGGGTACAGAGTAACAAGAAGGGCTACTTGTTTGATAAAGACAAATTTTCTTGGCTCAGCCTTTATAGCAATAATATATACACTCCTGATCAAAATCTTAAGACCAGTCAAAAAATTGCAAGAATTTGCATTTTGCACTATTGGATCTTAAGAAGGTTCTAAGTAGAGCTTCACAATGTTAAAGGAAAAAATAAGTGCAAGAGACGAGAACTTTTGAGCAGGGAATTAATTGAAAACTGCATTTATACTCAAACATGATTTTTTTCAGCTGATCAAAAGTTTAAGACCATAGCTAAAAAAAAAACGAAAACCCCCCAAAACAGAAATCAAAGTGTCAAAAAAAGGACTCAGTAATGAATAGCTCCACCATTGTTGTTGACTTCAAACAATCGTTTAGGCATGCTTGATGCCAGTGTTTCCAGGCTAGTGGGAATGTTGTTCCAAGTGTTGAAGATGGCTTCACGAAGGGCATCCACTGTCTGGACTGATGTCCATTTTTGTAAACTTCCCTTACCATCCATCCCCAAATGTTCTCAATTGGGTTTAGATCCGGGGAACATGCAGGATGGTCCAAAAGAGTGATGTTATTCTCTTGGAAGAACTACTTTGTCAGGCGGGCATTGTGAACTGCAGCATTGTCCTGTTGAAAAACCCAATCATTACCACACAGACGAGGGCCCTCAGTCATGACATGGAATCCAGATTTTTGCACAGCTTTTGGCTTTTAAAGACTATGGTCTTAAACTTTTGATCAGCTGAAAGAAATCATGTTTGAGTGTAAATGCAGTTTTCAGAAAATTCCCCGCTCAAAAGTTCTTGTCTCTTGCACTGATTTTTTTCCTTTAACATTGTGAAGCTCTACTTAGAACCTTCTTAAGATCCAAAAGTGCAAAATGCAAATTCTTGCAATTTTTTGACTGGTCTTAAGATTTTGATCAGGAGTATATATGTATATATGATTACATGCAGTCTAATCATGTTAATGGGACTAATCACAATAGTTATCAATAATGATTTACCATGGCAGATATGGTTAATTGCTATTACGTGATCAGAAGTTCTTAGTTCAGAGTTTTAAGTTTGATTCCCTTTTGGAGCCGTTCTGTGTGATTCTAAATTGCCCACAAGTAACTGACGGTGTGGATTATTGCAGCAGCACCTGCAGCTGTACGGCTGTACGCACTGTGAATACCTTAAGATTTTCCTTTAAATAAAAAGAGAAAAAGAATGGTTATTGCATGTTTTATTATCTAACCCTCTTTACTATTCACAAAATTGTAAAGAAAAAAATACATTTTGTGTCAAAACATCTTTTACGTAGCGCACATCAGTGTGAGTCTGTGGGGGCAGGCAGGCAAAAGACTAAATCTTATTGGTCAGTTTGCTTTTGTTAATTTGGCGGCTTGGCGCTTTTTCTGTGAGCTAAAAATTAATGAGATCCTCCTGTTGTTCTAAGATCCCGCCTGAGCTTTTTACCATGCGCGGTTCTGACATGGTCGCTGGTTCTTTATTACCCTTTTTGTGGTTTTGCAAACTGAAAAGCTGACGGGTTACGCGTCGAGGAAAAAAAGTTAGACAGATCGGAGAGTAGCACAAAACTATCACTGCACCTGGCCTGCAAAAGCACAACCACCTCTTCAATGCAAAACCAGCACAAACCTAAACCACAAAAGCAGCTGATTTTTTTTTTACAAACAATTCTAAATAATAAAGACATGACAGCAAAGCCTACCCGTGTGATCCACGGAAAGAGGGAGATGTTGATTCCCAGGTCCAAGTGGTATCAGACGTCCAGAGGAGGAGAAGGTGATGAAAGATTGTTTGCTTAATTTCTACTTTTGGGGAATGTTTCGACTAGATTAAATTGTTTAACCCACAGTCTGAGATGCTCAGTAAGAGCGTCAGATGTCTGCCATTCGGTGCCCCGCCAGAACCGCGCACATGGTAAAAAGCTCAGCCGGGATCCAAACGACCGCTGTTATAACTACACGTGGGATCAAACTCTACTCATTCATTTTTAGCTCACAGAAAAAGTGCCAAGCCGCCAAATTAACAAAAGTAAACTGACCAATAAGATTTAGTCTTTTGCA
>NW_006800621.1:124185-142764 GCF_000485575.1 Poecilia formosa | reverse complement strand
TTTATCATCCAATTTTTAGTAGAAAAGAGGAAAATGAAAAATCATGCAAATGGAAATTGAGCTTGTTTTAATTTATCATGCAATAAATTGATTTATTGCTTATTGCGATAAATCAATTTACTGATTTATCTACATGTTCAACAAAACATTACTAAGAAAAAACAATTTGAAAAAGTTTTTTTATTCTTTATTATTTTACTCATCTTCTAGGTGTCGGATAGTGTGCAGTGTTGACTGGACCAAAATGTAGCATGGGATTTAGGATGGTAATGGAATTAATATTTAATCAAGAAACTTCTGGAGGACACAAGGAAGGCATAGGAAAATTAACGGAGGAAACAGTGAGGAATACTGCAATCTGAAGAAACCACAAGAGCTAATCACAGGTGAGTAGCTGCAGCTGGGGCAGGGAGGTAGAGGTACATGGGAAACTTCTGGAAGACCAATTTCTATATTCATTTTCATTTCTATTGTCTATGTTGTTTGTCTGTCTCTTTTTATCTTTTATCTGTATGCCTCTCTCTCTCACCATCATGTATGTATTTCATTACCAACTCAGTCTTCATAAACAGCCAAGCTGAGTGGCCCCCTCATACAGTCCAATGGGCCTGCTATAAAGCTAGCTAGAGAGCGAGCTGAAGTACAGGAGAGACCACCGAGGGACACAGAAAAGGCTCACGATGTGATCTGGCACCATTTAGACAGGCTGATGGAATAAAAACACTTACCTTTTGGTTCCCACTCTGTGGTTTGGAGCGATGTCAATGGTGTCGGTGGCGGAGTCATGTCGAACAGCCAGACCCAGGTCAGCGATGCAGCAGGTTCCGTTCTTCTTCACCAGGATGTTCTTGGACTTTAGGTCTCTGTGAGCGATAGCTGGCTTTCCTGCACATACAGTTAGAACGTCAACAAACAGTTGCCAACAAGTTGTGGTCACCACAAGAATCAATCTAGGTTTTAAATACGGCACTGGTTTAGTCAAAGATTATTTTAACAAAGCCTTCTGAAACTGGAGGATTAAAATCAGTGAGATAAACTTGAATTTCCACAGCAATTTTAGAGATTAAATCAATTAAAAAGAAACATGTTCGTATTAATTGATGTTTGAACTCTATTATGAAGCTGTGTGTAGCAGCTCACCTTGTGTCCCTACGATCTCCATGTGAAGGTGGGCCAGGCCGCTTGCGGTGGATAGCGACAGCTTGATCATGCCTTCCACAGTGACCGTGTAGCGGTTCAGGTAGTCGAACAGGGAGCCGTGTTCATGGTAGTCTGACACCAGCCACAGCTGAGTCCAGGTTCCGTTATCTGCCCAGACACACACACACAAAACCACCATCCACAGGATGAACTCGACTAGAACACCTCCCTACCCCCTCTTCACTATGAGAGGTGCTGTTCTGAATGGAGAAATCAAGATGAGCTGATAATCCCACACTAATGAGTAGAGAAGATGGGTCTCCATTGTTTATTGTGTAAGTTCTTAAACTTTAATCATTTTCATCTTCACTCAATGTCTTCCTTTGACCGAGTTGCTGGTATAGTTTTCTCACAGAGGGTGCTGAGGCCTTGGCTCACCTTTGTTATCGGCAGCGATAAAGCCCAGGATGTTCTCGTGGCGCAACATGACGGTCTGGTAGATCTCAGCCTCACGGAACCAGGAGCGCTCTTCTCTGGAGGAGAAGATCTTCACCGCCACCTCCTCACCACGCCACTTACCCCTCCACACCTCGCCAAAACGTCCCTTCCCGATGCTCTCCTGCAGGATGATAGTTCTGGCGATGGTCCTCTGGACCAGCAGAGGCAGGCCTGTAAGGAAAACCCACAAAACACAGGAGAGGCTCACAAAGCTGAAAGGCTCTGTTCCTGTTGGACTCAGCATCTTCTTTTCTGAGCTGCCAGATACAGAAAAGAAAGGAAAAACAGCCAAGTGTTTGTCTTCTTACATTGAGACTGATCCTTTCTACTGTTGCTGTGTGCACGCTGTGGATGCACAACAGCAATGCTAAATGTGCAGAAATCTATAAATGAATGAAAACTACCAAGTACCTCACAGCTCCAACTCTTGAAGTTAAACATGACATTCTTCTTCCACATGAACATAAACCACTGAAAGTAAAACCTTGTTTTTTTATTGTGATTATTTCCTTTATTTAACCATGTCAAAAAAAAAACAAAAAACAATGAGATCCAGATCTCATTTTCAAGAGGGGCCTGGGCAGAAAACTGCAACACACAACAACCTGGAACACACAAAAGTAAAACTAATTAAAAACAATGACATTGAATCATGTTGCATGTTTTTAAAACTGCTAGAAAAAGAAATAAGATCCAAAAATTTTAGTTTATTCCATCCAGTGGGTGTCATGATGTGATTTTTTTGGCGGTGAGGAAGACGCTCATAGGCCCAGGCAGACAATTAGAAGGTGTTTAATGAATAAATCCAAGATAACAGAATCAGCAACACAGGGAGCACAGAGGAAACAAGACATGTAGCAACAGACAGACGTACCTTAGATGATGACCTGACAAGGAACAAAGACAACAGGTGGACTTAAATACACAGGGAGGGTAATCAGGGAACTAGACACACCTGGGAAGCAATCAACAGGGAAGACAGGACAGGAACAGGACTAAACACAGAATACCTCAAAATAACTACACAGAAAAACAAGGATCACAACAGTAGGAGTCATTACACTAAATGCTTGTTTCCTTTTTTCTGTGCATGGGACATGCAAAAAAAAAAAATGTTTTTGGAGCGTAAAGAATGGAAAGTAACAGATGATTGTAGGAGAGAATTTAAGTAGGTTGGAGCCAGTAGTAGAGTTTTATAAATCAGTATCTTCAAGTGATTGTATCTCCGTATGCTTAAAGGAGGCCATTCAGGATTTGCATGCAACTCAGTGATGTGTAAGACACCTGCTTGTTACCTGGAACTGAGGTCTTGACTGGCCTTAGTTAGAGCCAAACCAAAGCAGCTGGAGCTTAAGACGTTAAATGAAGAAAAAAATCTCTGGAGATAAACAGGAGGAAAAGAGCTAACAATCTCCATCTCTGAGGAGACATCAGAGGGAACACCTGCAGGTGATTGACACCTCTTCACCCCAGAAACACGCCGCCACCATGAAAATGACTTATGAAGAGACGACTAACCAATCCTGTCAGGTGAGGCAAAAGCAGCCAAGAAGAAGAGAAGAACTGCAGGGCAACTGGGGCAACAGCTGGGCCGCAGCCCTTCAGAGGCTGTGGAAGCTGCTCTGAAGGCACCGTCTAATGACCCCGCATTGGGCATGTGGACCAGAGGACAACATGTCCTCTGGGTTGGCTTTCAGCACCCTCAAACAGTTATATAACAAAGACAGAGCCTGAGATATTAGCACCTTCCTAAAATAATGGTCTAAGTCTTTCTTTATCAAAAGGGATTTTTAAATCGTTTTGGCCTAAAACTTATTTTATGAAGGTGTTGATATGCAAAGGGAGGGATTAGGTTTTCTACTGTCTATCCTGCAGCTCTGACTTGATGTCTCGCTCTACCTTCCTGGTTGTTGCTCTAGCTGCTCTCTCTCATCTGCCTGTTTGGTTTGTTCTGCTTCATGTCATCACTTCACAGCACAGTAGCTAGGGGAAAAGGAAATGGTTCTACTGTTGAGATTCAAGTGTCACTAACATTATTTAAAAGGATGAACTACTGTGCTACAAAAAACTTTTAATAAATATTTCTCAGAATATTATGAATTCCATCTTATGATATAATGACTGTAGGTCACACTGTAAACAACTAAGACTGAATACCCAGAAGCTGTGAGCGATTTATCTCCAGTTTTAGAAGAAGAATCTGGATGGAGTGATGAAGAGGAGGAGCTGGTTCTACTGAACGACTGCAGCCCAGTTTGAGCCACACAGTTCAGGACGCGACAATGACTCCAGTTTTTTTGGACAGGAAGGATCGATGGTGAAGGGTTGCAGCAGGACAAATCACTGACTGGTAATAAACAGATCTATGAATAAAAAAACTTGCAAAAAATTATTTACAGCCATAATTGTTTCAAATAAATATTTACTAAAGGTTTTTTGGATGTAATTTTAAAATAAATAGATTTTTACTTGGATTTTTAAGCCTTAAAATAAAGAAAAACATAAAACCTTTGAAAAAAAGGTTTTATTTTCTTTTCTTCCTTTCTTCCTTTAACCTTCGCATTTCTGGCTGAATCTGCCTCAAGGTTCTTTTTCATGGCGGCTAATATTTAGTAGCATCAGCTGGTAAAAAATAGCAGCAAATGTTTCAACCACAGCTGCTTAAGTCACAGATATATTCTGAGCCAGGTAGCCTGACACTTTGCTTGGTAACGTTGGTAACGCCCGGCTGCACAGAACCAGGGTTCGGGTTGTGACCAAGATCTGTGGCATCAGCTCCACCTCCAGCACTGGTTCTTTCAGCAGCGGGGTCCTCCTCAGCTGATAGAAAGTTTTAATGAGCGATCAACCTAAATGATTACCCAACATTTAGAGTTAATTCTGCTAGCAGGAGACCTGCTGGGACAGAGGCTTGATCTGGAGAAGGAGAGACCTCTAGAGGTGTGTAGTGGAAATGTTCTGTTTGGTTTAGTTCATGACTGTCTATGTTACTACACGTCACTGTAACTATATGTGGGAATTTCCATAAATATGAACTAGTCTGGCATATGTTTATTCATGAGGCCATATGAGAATACCCTCTTCATTATCAGGACTTATTTCTAAAGTCCAAACTGAACATGCAAAGAAATCTTTTCATTCTTCTGCTCTTCTTGGAAACAATTGCAGAAATACATTAACCTAAAGTTGCTGCTGTCTAAATGTTTTTAAGGCTTTTTTCTGATTTTGAGAAGGAATCATCTGTCTCTAATTGAGGAATCTTTTAATTCATTTATTTCTGTCTGCTTTTTGCTGTGAATGTTCAGTAATCTCTGCAAGCTGCTCCCAGTCTCTTATTCCCAGTATTCTCTTGCAAAAGAGATTTTTCATCTCAATGGAATTTTTCTGGTGGAATAAAGGTTACATAAAAATTTAAAAAACTAAAAGATTTATGGGAATTGATTGTTTATTGCGTCATACAAACAGCAGCAGTGAACTTCAGGCACTGAACTGATATTGCAGTTCGACACAGATCAAGATCAGAGGTCATCTGCAAAGTCTTCCAGGGCGGTCAGTTCACCAATTGATGAAATGATTCGTAGCAGATCAGGAGCTGGTCCCAGAACAGAACCAGTGATCTTAACTGGTCTCAGACTAGATTGGGCTGTGATGGTGACGAGGAGCCGCCCTCCAGCTCTGCCAGTGTAGCTCATGTCCATCTCCACTGGTCCACCACAACACAACTGCTGACAGATTCTGAGAGACAGCTCTGTTTTGACTCTACCAAAACAGCTTTTCAAACACACCAACAGCTGCTCATGTGCCACACCATCACATCAACAAGGAAACACACAGAAATCATCTGATGACTCAGCTGGATCCAATGGTTGACTTGGTAACAATGGGGTGACTATTGTTACGTGCAGTCGTGCAGATATGACCTGCTAGTCAAACCTCTGTCACAGCAGAGAAACAGTGGTTGATGTTCAGACCTTTGCTGAGGCAGATGAGCTCAGCTTCACCTTTAAGTATGGGCTGATCACCGATCTCCCTAAATGAAGGAAATCGGTTGTGATAAATCGGCTGGCCGATTAATTGGTACCCCCTTATCAAAATGGCTCCCTTTCTCTTTTTTTCTTTCTTGAGTTTTCTTTGTTTGATCTGTCAGTGCACCATGCCAAACACAAGCCCAACACCCTCCAGTGTTTTACTTGGGTTAACAGAAAGAAGATTAAAAGTTAGCTAATTTCCCCATAAATGTGGTTTATAAAATAAAGATAAAGAAAGTGCAAACAGTGTAAGAAGCTGTTTAGCTGAACCGGGTGCAGCAGAGTCTGTTTGCAGTTGGAAGTCTTGGCAGATGTTGAGAAATCTCAGGTTAAGGAAACAATTTACATCCCATGGAATGTAATGTAACTCTATTCCAGGGAAATTCGCGAGTAATTTCTGCAAGCTGCAACTTGTCTGCTTCCAGCAGGCACAACACTGAGTCAGCACTGTATATGCTACAACCCAGTAGGTTCTGCAGAGAGAGAGAGACAGAGAGAGAAAGAGAAAAAAGAGAGAAAGAAAGAGAGAGAGAGAGAAAGAGAGAGAGAGAGAGGGAGAGAGAGAGACACACACACACAGAGCAATATGGTGGTAGTGTAAATTGGAACCTTAACTGTCAGCGCTTTCAGGACACACAGGTAGGCTGTGGGCTGGGCTGGGTTTGACTCCATTTAAAGGGATCAGTGCACAACACTGCCACAACACAACTCATTCATTTCCATCCATGACACAGACAACTCAACAATTAGAAAATATCATGAATGAAAAAAAAAAAATAGAATGCAAAGAATAAAGTGAGTGCATGCAAAGCATTGATGTGGTGTAGTGAATGCAACTCTGCTTTGGGATGGTGTGTGGTGTGTGCATGCTCTTCGTGCTGCACAGAATAGCTTTATGACACGAAATCCTGAACAGGATGTTTGTCCCAGAGAACGCCCTGAGCCTCAAACACGAGGCTTCTGGTCTCTTTAAATCACCGTCATGTAAATGGAAACTCGTTAGGTTTGCACCATCACTATTACATGCTTTACATAACTGTGACTTTCTAAAACTTTACTGACTCAGTTTGAACACAGANTTTCTAAACGTCATGTATAATGAGGATATTTTTAAGATACTGTCTTTTTTAAAGCTATATAAATGCAAGTGTGATTAAAAAAAGAATAGCAACAGAATAAAAAATTTTTTAGACACAGCTCACTAGTGAGTTGTGCTATTTTTGAACGGGCCTGCGGGCGACTCATGTGGTCCTTGCGGGCGACCAGGTGCCCGCGGGCACCGTGTTGGTGAGCCCTGCTTTAGCCCAAGGTAGTCTGGAGTCCGACTCCCGTCTTCCATTCGCTGGGCCCATGCCTCTCTCCCCCGCTCCGCTCTCTCTGCCCCCTTACAGTCAGATTGCTGTCAAATAAACTAGTGCCGAAAAAATCCTTAAAAAAAAAAAAAAAAAGACTACTGGAGAAATGTGCAACAACGTGGCTTGATGTCAGGCTTTTTTATCCCTCAACTACCCCAACTAATCAACGTCACCCTGCGTATTGAAGCTTTTAACCTGGCAGCTTTACGCTCTTATAAAGATATGGTTTGACTACATCTGGAAACTAAGTCCAAGCTTCATTCTGAGGATCTGATAGAGGCGATCTCGACCGCCGTCTGCATGTTGGTTCAGAGAGCCGAACCGACTCTGAGTCAGCAGAGCCTCCTGCTGCGCATTGCGCGGAGGAGCAGCAGGAGGCTTCGTTGAATTCAACTGTAACCAAACGGGATCCGTTCATAATAACTTTGGTTTGTGATGTTCCAAAAGCACCATTGTGGTCAGTGTGATAATTTGACTCCTATATGAGTAGCTATTCAGAGATCATCAGTATCAGCCGGTGTTTGGAAAAAAAAAAGTCAGACCCGACTTTGTGCAACGAACTTTTCTCTGCTGCTTACAAAGAATGATCTGTTTATTGCTCTTTTAATTCTGCATAATAGACTTAGTAAAAGCGGGAGAACAGGATGGGTTGTCAATATTTGCCGTGAAAATAGCTGATAAAGCCTTCAAGTAGTTGTGAAGGGTTTGTGCGCTTACATCAATCACTATGACGTCACCGCGACTAGTCGACATCAACTCGACTATTATCATGATGTAGTCGACCTTAAAAAATATGTAGTCGTTCAACCCCTAGTGTACACAGAGCATTACAAAAACAAAGAATGCCTCTCAGTGGGGCTCCAGTTCTATCATACATATATAGTATAGAGCCATTCAGAAGAATCGGATCATTCGTGAAAGTCACATCACTATATTGCAGCATTTGGTCACAGTGTCGTCACACATGTGTGGCACGTCAGTCAACACCTCTGCACAATAAGCGCAGTAAGTGACAGGATTTTTTCAATCACAAATGCAACATATCTGTCCCTGTACAACTAGCTTTAGTAACATCATTTCACAAAGCTTACCTTTCTTTGAGCTTCTTTTCAAAGTGACACTAAGTTGGACTTAGTCCCAACCGTCTCTGAAAGTGAAGCGCTGCTGAATTCAAATGTCGTACTTTCTTATGATTTATGTAGGGAAATTTATTACCAATGATTAGACAGACATCTTCTCCCGCTCAAAGACAAACTCTGCGCATGTCTTGGAGCACTGCGTGCAAGTTAAAGGGGGAGGTGGTGGGTGGCAGTGGTAACAAAAACACGTAATTAGTAAGTCACGTTACTGCTTGGATATGAATCCGTAAGTTTTGCATCCACTGAAAACAAGGATGTTGACAAATAAACCAGACAATATGCTGGCACTTAAGTGATACAGTTGTGGTCTTGAAATAAAATCCAGAGTCCTCAATGTCGTAGACCGACACAAGACTGAGACCAAATGCGGTCGAGTCTGAGTTGAAACCATCAAAAAGTGGTTTCAAGACCGGTCTCGATTACTATAACACTACAGCATGGAGAAAATCTAGCCTGAATGACTGCATGAAAAATGTCAAAATACCAATGAAACATGCAACTGGTCAGCAGCTATAAATGAGCCAACGAATAGTTTGATATCAGTGAAATCTTTTCTATAATGGGTTGGTGATTGCGCTATCTCTGATTGGCTTAGAGTGCTATATACGGTGGCCGACAGGTGCAAATGCGCAGCAAAAGAGAAAACATGCAAACAAAAGAAAAAACACCCCCGAATTAAATGCAGCAAACAAAAAAGAAAACACCCCCGAATTAAATGCANGTGAAAGTCACATCACTATATTGCAGCATTTGGTCACAGTGTCGTCACACGTGTGGCACGTCAGTCAACACCTCTGCACAATAAGCGCAGTAAGTGACAGGATTTTTTCAATCACAAATGCAACATATCTGTCCCTGTACAACTAGCTTTAGTAACATCATTTCACAAAGCTTACCTTTCTTTGAGCTTCTTTTCAAAGTGACACTAAGTTGGACTTAGTCCCAACCGTCTCTGAAAGTGAAGCGCTGCTGAATTCAAATGTCGTACTTTCTTATGATTTATGTAGGGAAATTTATTACCAATGATTAGACAGACATCTTCTCCCGCTCAAAGACAAACTCTGCGCATGTCTTGGAGCACTGCGTGCAAGTTAAAGGGGGAGGTGGTGGGTGGCAGTGGTAACAAAAACACGTAATTAGTAAGTCACGTTACTGCTTGGATATGAATCCGTAAGTTTTGCATCCACTGAAAACAAGGATGTTGACAAATAAACTAGACAATATGCTGGCACTTAAGTGATACAGTTGTGGTCTTGAAATAAAACCCAGAGTCCTCAATGTCGTAGACCGACATAAGACTGAGACCAAATGCGGTCGAGTCTGAGTTAAAACCATCAAAAAGTGGTTTCAAGACCGGTCTCGATTACTATAACACTACAGCATGGAGAAAATCTAGCCTGAATGACTGCATGAAAAATGTCAAAATACCAATGAAACATGCAACTGGTCAGCAGCTATAAATGAGCCAACGAATAGTTTGATATCAGTGAAATCTTTTCTATAATGGGTTGGTGATCGCGCCATCTCCGATTGGCTTAGAGTACTATATGGGTATTCTTGTTGAACCTCAGGGAGACGTTCCGTGTTCAGAGGGTTTATTTCAGAAGGACTTGTTGCACTACTGCAACCTCAGGCTTTTTTCAGCCACATAATTAAGAAACTAGGTCAAGTTTGTGACTAACTTGATGGGACTCAGGAGCCCTGTTCCAGACAGATTCCAAATTAAGTCAGCAGCTAATGATCACACACAATGAACAGTCGGTCATCAACAAGAACCAGCGTAGCTGCAACATAAAGCCTGTGGTTTTTTTGCCTACTCTGAGGCTTCAGGACAGGCAGGAAGAGGACATAATTCCAAACAGTGAGGACATCAGCAGTTATCCTAAACTGGACGCCCTGCAGATGGGTATTTGTTATGAACTGGTGCCATATTAATAAATGAAAATAAATTAAAAGCAAAAAGCTTTCTGCTCCTCAAATTGAAAAAAAAACTGCGATCAACATTCCAACGTGGCAAAAGATACATCTGTACCTAGTTTTACATCTGCATTCAAAGCAGCCAGAGGGGGACAGCTATTTGGTCACACCCATTTTTGAAAATTGCATTTCTTTTTCAAGGAAGTGCAATCTTATTAGTTTGACCAATAAGAGGTCAAACTAATAAACACAATGATACAAGGATTTCCCACAGTCATTTGTGTTTAGTGCAAGGTCTTTGAGTATTTTAGCGATAGTTAAAAACTAAAATGTAAGGGCAGGTAAGTGAGCAGTACCTGATCCAGAGCCGGATGTGGTCATGTCATAGATGAGGTCTTTGAGCGTTGTTCCAACAGTGATGAAGGGGTGATCCATGGAGGGGTCCTCCTCATTGGGCACACGGTGGTGGAGGGCCCCCGCTCCGCCGGCACCCAGACCTCTTTGGTTGTGGCAGATGTAGAATGCCAGAATGAGCAGCAGACACAGCACACACACTGGGCATGCAATCACCGCAGCGAGGGCCACGGGGCCCAAAGACTGGGGTTTTTCTTCTTCTGCTACAACACACAAAGAAGAAAACAGAGGAATATGTCATGTGTTGGGCCCACCCATGGCGGAACAAGAAAAACTGAAGAGCAACACAGGTAAAAACTCATAGCATTTAAGCTGTTTTTATGCACAGCTCCCTGAAGGGAGGAGTCACAGCAGGACTTCCTGCTGGACTTCGTCACAGTAGAACAAAACTCTGTTCTAGGTTTTTGTCGTCACTAGAATCCCTGTCAGCAGTTGGATTTTTTTTTTTTTGGAAGTACTTCCACACAGCTGGACATATTCAGATCCAAGTGAGATCTGAATATGTTATTAACATCACACATTGCAGCAGTTTGTGTGCTGCTTTTTTAGCAAGACTGCAGGGTTTCCTCCAGTGTATTATAAGCCTGGCGGCCCGCCATGCTTTACTAGCCCCCCCCACCAGGCTAAGCGTTGCTTTTTTTGTTCCTAGGAAAATAATAATAATCTTTTTTTTTTATTTATTTATTTATTTTTTTTAATCGCTTAATTATTTATTTATTTATTTTTTTCCCGATTGCAAGTGTCTCTGTTGCTCTGAGCGTTTCACTGGCGGAACAGATTTGTTCCTAAAAGTCATGTTTATAGACGATAGGTGTATAATTGATGCATTTACAGCCAGACCAATCACACTGTTAGCGCGTGTGCTGCAGCAGCTGGATGTCTGAAGTTTAACTCAGCATGGATCACATGCTTCTCCTTTCACTCAAACTGGACCCAGGCTGACCTGTAGAGATATTTACATCAACCCACTGTGTGGAATTATGTTTCTTTGGAGTGGCCTACTCCACATCAAGGTAGGAGTTTAAACCCTGCCGCGTTAGCTCTGGTTGTGAACTGCAGGAATAACTTGTAGTCGCGCTTTCTGAGGTGCGTGATGAGCGAGCGGTGAGACTGATTTATCTTTGTGAACTAAGGATTCTGTACGGCGTTTACATCCCAACACGCTGCCCAGGGCCTGGCTCAGTTTGTGATGATTAAGTTTATGTATGTGTACCTGGTTGGCGGTGCATTAGTGGTTAACGAACCAGCGCTAACTTCATCATGCAGGTTCAGCCCGGAGAGGAGCTTTTGCACTCTCCTTATAGTCACGCATCACACTGGTTTTATGTTATTTTATTATTATCTTTCCGGTTACACGAAGCACCAAACCATATAAAATGCTTTGTCTACTTAGTCAGCCAGAGTTAATGCTTGCGGCCACGCGGAGATCAGAAAATCTCATCCCTTAAAGTTCGAACAAACCAAATCAGTTTCTGTGGGCCGTATTAAAAACCCAACAGACACGAAAACAAAGAGCTACTAAAGCCACATTAGAAGCATTGAATTAAATCTCCCATTTGTTGTGCATCTCAGCGCACAGTGTAGCAGATTTAACTCATCATGCAGGGCCGGTACAAGGCTGTATGAGGCCTTGAGCAGAATTTGACTAAGGGGCCCCTGTTGCTGCTAAAAACATCAGCAACTCTAACATCTTTTGTGTTAGATTTAATCTGGGAGAAGGGAGTAGTTTAATTGGCCAAACTAAAAACAATCAGTTATAATTGCAGTTTGCTCATTTGTATTTGTGAACAAATTAAAAATCTTTTAATTTATAAATGCTGAAACCATTAAATCAAACTTAGCAGCATTGATCATCTCAATAAGCAAATGTTACATTTATATATTTGTGGTCTGTGTTAAAATATTAGCATTTATGGGGCCCTGAAGCCCTTGGGGGCCTTATGGAGCTGCTGACTTAATTTGGATTAAACAGAAGTGCAAATAATTAATATTAATTTTATTTTTTGATTTGTCATTTTTAAGTCTAATTGTGGGTTTAAATTAGGACTGAAACGATTCGAGTACCTCCATCCATCCATTTTCTTACACCCTTGTCCCTAGTGGGGTTGGGAGGTGCTGGTGCCTATCTCCAGCTATCGTTCTGGGCGAGAGGTGGGGTACACCCTGGACAGAGCAACACAGGACAAACAACCATGCACACACACCTAGGGAGAATTTAGAGAGACCAATTAACCAGAGTACCCGGATAAAACCCACGCATGCAGAACATGCAAACTGCATGCAGAAAAACCAGGAATCAAACCCAGGACCTTCTTGCTGCATGGCAACAGCTCTACCAACTGTGCCACTGTGCAGCCCTTTGAGTACCTTGATTATTAAAATTCCTTAAAGAAAATTGACCTGCCTTGAAGCTTTGTTAATTTATGTTTTATTATTTTGAGCACCATGTTCCAGCCAGGACATTATTTGCATTACGTGTCGCTCTGACTTCCGCCTCTGAGTTGTTGACAAAAGCTAAGTGTTAGCGGCATAACGTCCAATTTTCAAGTTGATTGATGATAATGCCCGGGTTTTCATTGTTTTTGGAGGGCCAATAATCATCCTTAAAATGACTGGCGTGATGCCTGGAGTACACCAGCTTTTCTCTTCTGGGAGCTGCTGGTCCAAAGCGAACGGTGGGAAGAGCGCTGCAGGAGTATTTATACGGGTAAGCGGATAGACTGAACATGGCGGGTCGCTGAGAAGTTGATGGTTAAAGTGAAAGTGTAGCTTTACGGACGAACCGCACAATAACTTTCATATTATCCCGGTCTCAACAAACGGGTGGCAGAAATCATCGTGGTGGTAAATGGCTGGTAGATGAGTTTCTGAGTGTGACGAACGAAGGTGCCGTAAATATCCCGTATTGCTCCCCCCCGTTCTTGCGTTCGTTCCCTAGTCTACTGGTCGCGTCTCCCCCACATCCCCACCCACACATTAGGTTTGTTTGTTTGTATTTCCACCCCCATCTTACTTACATTATACATAAACTAAAAGCTGGAGTATTGCTGGGTTTCAGACACGTGACCTGGATGACGTGCAAAATTCAGATGGAGGGCCGGAAGGGGATTTCTCTGGTTCAAAACAAACCAAAATTGATCACATCAAGTACAATAATGTCCTAAATAGGGTGGAACAAACGATGCATCTCGAAAAAATATGCATATATTTAGGATATGATCCGTATTATCGCTGTAAAAAAAAAGACTAATCTTATAATCTTGAGAATTTACCCGGTATCGAGGTAATCCCCATAACTAACTACCTGGAGCTGCAGATCTCATATTATACGACGAGCCAGAAGAAAGTTTTCAAAAGCCTGGAGAATACAATCATTTAGTTTCAAGTTGGGTCAAGCACTTAGGATCAAAAGAAGCATTAAATGGCTGTCGACTTGTTTCTGCCGGGTGAGTAGTGAGTTGTGCTATTTTAAGTAATTAGTCTATGATAACGATGCTATCGCTAACAACGAACTAACCCATGCTATTTCTACGAGCTTGGATCTCCTGGTAAATAACTTATTTAGCTTCTATAAACCCAAAATCATGCTGTATGTTGTATGTTAATGTTGAGTCGTTGTAGGACGCTGGATTCAGGTCCAATGTAAATCAACTATTCACACCAATCTACAGAAAGCCCATGTTCGTGTCTGGCCACGAATATGGTTTGTGGCCAGACACGAAGCATGTGGGGGAATAGTCACAGCTCACTGTGACTGTATGGCTGGGTAGGTTATATTTAATTTATTTAGCTTTCTTCTTTTTTTTNGATCAAAAGAAGCATTAAATGGCTGTCGACTTGTTTCTGCCGGGTGAGTAGTGAGTTGTGCTATTTTAAGTAATTAGTCTATGATAACGATGCTAACAACGAACTAACCCATGCTATTTCTACGAGCTTGGATCTCCTGGTAAATAACTTATTTAGCTTCTATAAACCCAAAATCATGCTGGAGTTGTATGTTAATGTTGAGTTGTTGTAGGACGCTGGATTCAGGTCCAATATAAGTCAACTATTCATACCAATCTACAGAAAGCCCATGTTCGTGTCTGGCCACGAATATGGTTTGTGGCCAGACACGAAGCATGTGGGGGAATAGTCACAGCTCACTGTAACTGTATGGGTGGGTAGGTTATATTTAATTTATTTAGCTTTCTTCTTTTTTTTTTTTTAGCATGAAAGTCCCACTGAATAAACATTATATTTTGTTTGTGACTTGCACTGAGCTAACTGCTAACAACATTAGCACTCTGAGAACAACCACACTAGGGCATAAAAAAAATATAGCTGTGTTTTTTAACCTTTTTTGAGCCAATGTACATTGTTTTAATTGAAAAAAATCACGAGGCACACATATATACTGTTACGTCCACCAAGGGCACAACATACTTGAGGACACGAGACAAAAGATGAGGGTTCAACAAAATATTTTATTCATAAATTCTCTTCACTTTGTTTTTCTTAATTCAGGTTCTTCTGATTTTCTGTGAAGAAAATAGCATTCAAACCCTCAGATCCCGTGTCCCAAAGAAAAAGAAAACAAAACCCCAAAAGTATTAACAGAAAATTGGACCTGGTGAGCCGGTCAAACAGAACAAAACGGTACAGCAGGGGGCCAACCCTATACATGGCCGTCGAAGCCCCTACTAGTACCGGACTAAAACAAAAATAACCTAATGCAAAAGAAAGATCGAAAACAGGACAACCGGTCCCACCAGGCCAAACTCACAACGAAAAAACAAACAAACAAAGGTTAACAAAGATACCGCATGGCAGGCTGGAAACCTCAGCTGCGGCCCACAGCGGCTGGTGGTGGTGGAGCGAGCGGAAGCAAGCGGAGAGGCGGAGCCCAGGCGGGAATGGAGGGGAGAGAGCCCCACATGCCGAAAGCCAGCCTATTTATAGGCGGACTAACAGCGCCACAAATTAACGTAATTAAATGACCAAAAGAAATTATCCAAACTCCAAAATATACTTACAAAAGGTCATTTAATCAAGGTCTATAACAAAAAAAAAGAAATAGACAAAAATCATAATGTGCCCGAAGCACATAACAATACTCATTCTTATCAAAGTGTCTTGAATAGGAATCAAATAAACACAAATTTATTTTTATCATATTTTACATTTCTCATTTCAAATTGCACTTAACATGTTCACTTCAAAAATATACTTGAATAGCGCCACAACACTGTCGTGTGTGATGCATGAATGTAGTAACATCACTAATTCTCTTGTTGATCCACTTTTCTCCTCTTTTTTCGGTAAGGTTTTTTTTTTTTAATTAACGCTCTTGTGACCAACTACCTTTGAAACATGAAAATAACGTTTATCTTTCTCCCTATTAAAACGGTTGGAGCAACCGTACAGGACACAGACTTCAGACATTTTGATGCTGGATCAACAGAAATAAATGGGCTGAATTTAGTTCCTCCATGTGCATTGGGTGACATCAGTGCTACGTCATCTGAAACCCAGCAACAGACATTTTTTCATAAGCGCATTTGTGAGCTTGCCTCCTTATTATTAAATTGAATATAATTTCAGATCTTTGTATAACTTTTCTTCAGGTTAACTTAGAAAGTGAGCTATTATTATTGCAGGTTAGCTTTCTAAGCTACAAAAAGTAACCTTTAGGGAAGCTCAAATATGAAAAATTGGACTGATATTGATATCTGATAGCAAGACCGATGTTATGCCAGATTTACCAATATTTTATTTTACACATTTTTTTATTCGATTACTCGATTAATCGTAAGAATAATCTATATATTACTAAAATATTCGTTTACAACAACCCTAGTTTAAATAGCGTTTCACTGGCGATGTCTTCCAGTAATATTTTTATATTTCCTGCTTACTTAACATCTTGTAATACAAAAACCCGGTGGACCGCTGGTGGAACACCTCGTCGCCCCGACCACCGGACTTAGCAAGTTTTCTGGGGGAAACCCTGAGACTGCATCATCTGCATACATGTACATCTGAGCATCATTCTGGTAAGTCATTAATGAACAACAAGCTGAAAAGCAATGGGCCCAACACGGACCCCTGTGGGACCCCATAGCTGTGCTGTACCCTAATACACTTTGTTAAACATGAAATTAATGCAGTTTAATCCACCTAAAAAACTGCTAAAATAAGAGAATTCATTAAGCAATACATGATGTTGAAAGCTTTCTGGAAATCAATACAGATAGCACCAACACCAACTGTATCCAAATTTGATTTCAGGTTTTCCACATCACTGTTTCAATTGAGTGATGTTTTCTAAAACATATGAACTATTAATGAAGTGCTTAGCATTAGTTTTGGTGAGCCAGATAAAGATGAAATCTTTTGGTAACAAGAGATTTCCTTCTTTGTGTTACATTCTTTAAGCTTAGTAAGTGTTGTTGACATCTGTGGTGAGAGAGCCATCTTAAGACCGATACACTCAATGGTAAGTAAACATGCCTGTTCTATTAAACGACACTTTCTATTCCCCCCCGCAAACACACACACCCCTCTGTTCTAAAGATATCATGGTCTGCCACATCCACAGGTGGGGGATTATTACTAACCAGATCTCAGACAAACAGAGAACTTCAGACATGGACTTCCATAACAAATGATGGATCTGATGACACTTTGGTGAAATGCAAGATAGGCCTTCAGGCTTCCATGATGGCTTCATCATGATTAAAGATGACATACAGATCAGTGAACCAGTGTCAGGATTATTTCTATGCAGGACTCTCTGGGACACACTCACTTGAATTCTGTTAAAGTCTGCCTTTATAGTTTCATTTCTGTGATTGTGTGTCCTTGGCCCAGCTCTGTTTGAAGAGTCTCAGGTGAAAAATGTTCCATCTTTACAGAGGTCACAGTCTGAGCTCTTTATGTTCTCAAAGGTGGTTTCACTACAATAAATCCAAGGCATAAATCCAAGGCAACCAGACATTCAGTCATTGTAACTCAGCCCTTCATTCAAACACATCTGTTTATTCCCAGATGAGTTTGGTCACATCGGCTGGATTATTTTTGTTGAAAAGTCTAGAAGCTGTACGTTAGCAGCTGTTGTGTGAGGTGTTGGTGTGGATACCTACGAAAGACTGGGAAATCCGGCTCCTTGTTGCAGTAGTCAGACGAGCAGCACATGGGGAAGATGCCAGTGTCCGTTCTGGAGTTCGGGGCGCAGACGAAGGGTCTGTCTCGAGGGATCAGTTCGCTGTCATGTATGCACTGACGCTGTTCTGAGATCTGCTGGCTCCCGGACTTCCTAATGGCCACAAAGCAGACGCCATCTGTGGTGCAGCTGGAGTTGGCGCTGCAGCGGTCACAGTAACACTGGAGGGCTGCCGAGGGAACCAAGAGCAAGGTTACACCTAAAGTCTGTGTAGCATGGCACAGGAAACACATTCTACACAGCTTTTCTCTTTTTCAGCCACACAAACTAAAGGAAACCTGAGGAGAGGGAACATATCCATCCAGTCAGGACTGGGAACACCTGAGGGAGCAGGGCAGCTTGAATATGGAAAAAAATCATAACTCTGATTTTTTTTTTTTTTATTTAATAGAGATTAATAAAATACAGTTGAAGTGAAGGAGGAGACTGTAAAACATTTTTAATACTCTGTTAATTTTTCTTCCAGACCTAGAATGGAAAATACTTCTAACCAGTTCCCTTCATTTTCAAGCTTAACAAGTTAGATCTTGTCACACTTTACATTCAGACAAACTGACTTATCCTCCACATCCTCACACGCACACACACACGCACGCACGCACACACAATAAGTTCAAAAGAAAACTACTGTTCAACAGGGCATTTTACACTGTCGATTTTTAAAAAACTCAAACATTCTTTGCAAAACAAAAAAAGTAGGGACGCGCTAGTGTTTGTGGAAATAAACATTGATGCTAATGGTGGAGCTTATCTTGTGATCTTGAAGTTGTTATCCAGGGAAGGACACGTGATACAGTTATCCTGAGCGGACACTTGCCTCTGGGCTCCCACTCCGCTCGAGCCAATTTGGGTTATTCTTGTATCCTTATCTAACCTAACAAGTT
>NW_006800621.1:120455-123744 GCF_000485575.1 Poecilia formosa | reverse complement strand
CAAGAATAATTCATTATTCTAATTATTTGACACCATGTTACAGTTACTTCTTTCACCTTTAAGTACTTCCATAAGTATAAGAGTAAGTGTAAATATTCTTATAATCAAACCAACATCAACCACTGGTTAAACCAATATTAATTATTGGCTTAATTATAAGTTATCATTATTAATTCAAGTATTTTACTCTGGGTCTTATCCAATCACTCAAAATGTTTAGATTTTATTCTTTAAACCTTTAGTGCTCAAAATGAGCAGTCTGAACTATTTTTAATAACTGCAGGCTGGAAACTTCCTCTTTTTCCAGGAAACCTGCTCTTCCTGTTGCATAACTCTCTTTCTGTCTGACTATGATTTTTTATGATTAAATAGAGAAAAGTAGAATTAAAGCAGGACACAATAACAACACACACAACCAGATTAATTTTATTACCGTCTGACTCTACTGTTGGGTCTTGATGTCACCTGTGTAATCAGTTTTAAAGATAACTTTATTTATTATTATTATTAAACTAAAATCTCCAGCATGGGGAAGTGGGATGAGCTCGACTTTTCTCGACAATTCAGACAAACTGACTTATCCTCCACATCCTCACACGCACACACACACACACGCGCGCGCACACGTACACACACAATAAGTTCCAAAGAAAACTACTGTTCAACAGGGCATTTTACACTGTTTCAATTTTTAAAAAACTCAAACATTCTTTGCAAAACAAAAAAAGTAGGGACGCGCTAGTGTTTGTGGAAATAAACATTGATGCTAATGGTGGAGCTTATCTTGTGATCTTGAAGTTGTTATCCAGGGAAGGACACGTGATACAGTTATTCTGAGCGGACGCTTGTCTCTGGGCTCCCACTCCTCTCGAGCCAATTTGGGTTGTTCTTGTATCCTTATCTAACCTAACAAGTTGTAGGCTTATCTTATAGCAACCCGACACCATGCCCAACCCTAAAACAGCCAAATCTTCCGTTTATAAACCAACTGAAGAGCGAACAAGGAAGAATATGCTGACTAGCAATTCTTCCTTGCAGCACGAGGTGCTTGCTAGCGGCTCTGACACACAGATATCTCCCAATCTGTCACAGAAGATTTCAGCTCTGATTGATATGAAGTTTAAGGAGTTCTCCACCACTTTGGGTAACATCTCTCTGCTAAATTAGAAGCCAACACGGAACGCATCACGGAAGCAGAGCACCGCATCTCATCGGTGGAGGACGACATGTCGGCGGTGAGACCCAAGCTGAAAGAGCTGGAGTCTAAAGTGCGCACTCTGACGGAGAAATGTACCGATTTGGAGGGACGCAGTTGTAGGGATAATATCTTGATTTACAACTTCAAAGAAGACAAGGTAGGCCAACAACCAGTCTCATTTGTTGAGAGATGGCTTCCTACTCTTCTTGGCTTGGAGTCTAAGCGGGGCGTCATTAAGATCGATCGGGCTCAACGGAGCCCTGGACCATCGAGACCTGACCGGCCGTGCACTGTGATTGTTAAGTTACATCACTCCAGAGATACATCCAGGATCCTGGCGGCGGCAAGGAAGCAGGCTCCGCTCACATGCGAAGGCCAAACGGTCTTCATCAGACAGGATATGACCGCTGCTGTCAAGGATATGTGCCGTGCGTTTAACGGGGTGTGTGAACTTCTTGTTAAGAAGGAGGTGAGATTCTTCATGCAATATCCGGCCGTCCTGTCTTTTACACACGGAGGGAAAACCCGTTCGTTTTGGTCACCCAAGGATGCACTGGCTTTCCAGGATGAAATGAACTGAGACCATCTTATGGCTTGGTTGGATACATACGTTGGACCTTTGCCTGGAGGCTGGTGCTCTACTTTTTCTTTCCTTTTCTCTTCGGCGCATAACTCTGTTGTAAAGGTATGTGGCTAATTGTTGGACAGATGTTCCACGACTTGGATTTTTGTTTACTTTGTGCCTCACATGGATAAACAAGATATGATTAAAAAAACATGCTGGTTGCTGGGACACGTTTAAATTGTGGTGGCTCGGGGTGGGGGGGGTTTAGCTTAGGGAGGATGTCTGGTCTTCTTTTCTAGGCGACGGCTCTTCTCGGTTTCATGTGCCCCAGTTTTAATTTTTTTTTACTGCGGTTGGCGGTCCAGAACCGTACAGGGGGAAGGGGGGCAAAGGGTGGGGGTTAGAGGTTGTGTTGGGGCCATCGTTTGGGGATGGCTGTTCTTTCGCTCATGTGGTTTTTTTTCTCATTATTGTTTACGCCAATGTACAATGCAAGTTACCTGTTTTTCATGTCAAAAAACCACCGGTTTTTCAATTACTTTTCATAAATTCATGGAAGTATACTGTAGTTATTATAACACTCTCTCACAGATTATCAAACTATCGTCAACTTTACTATGAGTGATCTCAAAACAGTCTCCCTTAATGTTATGGGAATAAATAATGTGATATAAAGACAAAAGAAAAAGGAAAACACAAAAATAGCGTTATTATCAGAAAAACCACTTAACTGACAGTGAGCACTTTAAACTGAGGAGGAATTGGGTGGGCCAGGTGTTTTACTCATCACATAACTCTAAGAGTAGTGGAGCTGCCATACTAATCCACCAGAGTCTACCCTTTACATTGGAGAAAACTATGAGAGACAATGATGGTCGGTATGTCCTTATCTCAGGTTATCTTTATGGAGAACACATTTTAATAGGTTGCATATAAGGTCCAAATATATACGAGGATACTTTCTTCCCAAAACTTCTGTTGGACATTGCATCGGTACACACGTACATAGTAGTGGTGGGGGGGGGGGGATTTTAATTGCATTCACGACCCAGGTGTTGACCAATCTCCTCCCAGATCTACTACAACTTCAAGAAAAAGTTTGAGATTGCAAGAGTTTTGCCAAGACTGTATGACACCTGGAGTCACTAACCCTAAAGAGAGAGATTACGCTTTTTTTTCTCAACCCCATCAAACATTCTCTCGGATTGATTTCTTATTATCTTCAAGAATGGTATTGGATCGAGTTAGAAACTGTTCAATTAGCACATGTACAATCTCAGATCACTCTCCTGTTATCTTATATATTAGCCCCTCTTATGCTGAACCTGCTTCTCGCCACTGGAGGATGAATCCCTCTTTACTGAGCTACCCATCTTTTATTGACTACATTAAAGATCAGTGGAATTTCTTTATGGATACTAATAAGACCCCAGATGTCAACCCTTCGTTACTCTAGGAGACAGCTATCGCTTTTATTAGGGGATGTGTCATTTCATATACCACAGCTCAGAAAAAAGCTGCCGTTA
>NW_006800621.1:113886-119122 GCF_000485575.1 Poecilia formosa | reverse complement strand
AACAGTTAGTAAAATAAGGAGGGACTTAGAAAGGTGGGATGACCTTCCCTTATCATTTATGGCAGTGGTCCCCAACATTAAATATTTCCGTTTTATGTAATATTTGAGTCAGGAGGATCTTTAATTTTGAAAATCCTTTAACCGGATTCTCTCGGTTACTTGCGTGCCAACGCTGAGCCCACAAGCAGCAAAATGAGTAAGAAATAGATCAGGTGTCTAATGAAGCAATGAAGCTTCAAACTGCTTCGTCACGTGGAGACCAAGCAGGCTGTGGATATAAGCAACACTTCAGGTGTTATTGTCTCCAATCACTCCCAGATGGGACCGTCTCATTGCAGAGAAACAAGCTCAGGGCTCCCGTTAGTCATTATCGTGAATTAAAATTTTCACGAAAATAAAATGTTAGTTTTTGTGGTGCATCTGTATCTTATTTTGAAGGGATATATAAACGTTACCATAGCGACCAAAGTCAGAGAGTGTTTGGGCAGTGGTCGAGAGGAGATGAGTAGAGCTTGTGAGTCTTAAGTCTGGTAAAATAAGACGGCAAGATTTAAGAATTGTCGGCTGATTCTCCAAACCTCTGTGACCACAGAGCTGATAAAAGTACAACAGATTTGATCGGTTCGTGTCTCCAGCCACACGGCAGGAGCAACACGAACCGATTCCAGTCACGAACATCGCGATTCCAGAAGAAATCCACAAAACTCCCAACATAGCATACGGGAATTTAGAATAACCAAACACGGATGACGATGTAGAAGCAATAGTGATAGTTTGTGGAGTCATTTTAAGAGATGAAAGATGTAACAAAAAGAAAAGGCGGTGGATAAAAGACGACGGGAGCAGCCGCTCTATTTGCTGCACTATGATTTGGAGGTGACTATGTTTTTTCATAGTTAACATTTTTAACTGAATAAACATATATAATAATGACCTTTACATATAATAAAAAACATTTCCACATATCATCTCCGATATCCACCGGACTCTCAGTTGCGCGATATGTCAGCTGTTTAGGATTCCTCTCTGTTCTTACGTCACCGCGCTTTCTGATTGGCTACCTGTCACATTCAGCAGGTTGTATTCTTGTTCCCAGTCAGGAAAAACCACACAGGCTGCGATAAAAGGGCCAAGACAACCTAAATTGGGTATATTCAGGATTTAGCGGGAACACCAACATGCAGAAGCCTTATCTGACGGTTCACGACCCCCCCCCCACCTCCCCGGGCCGCAGCAAAATTTCCAAGTCTTGACCGGTCCGCGTTAATAAAAAGGTTGGGGACCACTGATTTATGGGATGTATAAGTTTGATTAAAATGAAAATTTTTCCACGGCTTTTATATCCCCTCCTAATGCTACCCCTTTGGCTATCCAAAAAAGTCACTACGAATATAGAGAGAGCATTTTCCAGATTCATTTGGCATGGCAAGAGACCACAACAGAAAATCAAAGCTTTACAGCTTCCTGTTGACAGAGGTGACTTGGCTTTGCCAAACATCTACTATTACAATTGGGCTTGCCATGCTCGTTATCTGTGGGAGTGGTTACAGGCTCATCTTAACTCAAACTCTTGCCTTGATTCGTGGGCCTCTCAGTCTGCTTCTTTGTGGAGCCTCACCACCAGAGACAGGAAGAGGCTATCAAGAGATATTAAACATAATCCAATCATTTATAACACAATTAGAGTGTGGCAGAGAATTTGGAACCACGCTCCTCACTCCTGACACCTTTCACAAGAAACCAGGACTTTATCCCAGGTCTTGAGCCCAACATTTTTGACCTGTGGCATAGCAGAGGAGTGAGAGTGATCGGAGATCTGTTTACAGAGAATGTACTCATGAAAGTTAAAATTTGGTATTCCTAAAGAACAGTTTCTTCAAATTTGCCATTTCAATGGCTCTCTGAAGCTCTCTCATTCTGGCTTGGTCACACACAATGAGATTGAGAAATTCCTTGTCGACCGGAAAAAACTTAGGCATTTTATTTCCGCTTTCTATGCAGTGCTCTACTCTCTCACCCCAGGTGGTGCCGGGGACATTGCGCGGAAATGGGAGGGAGACCTTGACACAGTATACATTGAGGATGACTGGCAAGAAGCCATTAATGTAGTTAATTCAACCTTTATATGTAATACGCTCAGAGAGACACAGTATAAAATACATCGTCTACATATAACACCTTTTATACTGAATAAGATGGATCGCCAGCTTTCTCCCTTATGCAATAAATGTGGAAGAGAGGTTGGAACGTACTACCATTATTTCTGGCAATGCAAATTGATTAAAAGATTCTGGGGTGCAATTTCTAAAGAGCTGAGCGACGTGTTTCATGTAAAGATCAGATGTGACCCAGGTCTGTTTCTTCTTGGCCTCCCTTCAAAATCAGTCTCTCTGATACAATTGCACTTCAAACTATGTGACAAATTATTGCTTCTGGGTAGGAGATGCATTTTAATTAATTGGATTAAGGATAAGCCTCCAACTGTCACACAATGGTATAGAGAAATATTTAGGGTCCTCCCTCATGCAAGTATTAGTGCAGTTCTTAAGGGTAATAAAAAACATTTCCTGGATATGTGGTCTCCTGTGCTTAACTATCTACCTAAAGAGTTGACGCAACTCGTGATGAGAGGTCAGAATCCTATAAAGTGGAAGGTCTCACCAGATCTTAACTAAAGAACACCCTCCTTTTGTATCTCATTGCATCTTTCTTTTCCTTTCTTTTATCACCCGGCTAGTTATATGTTTGTGTTGTCAAGCTTTAAACATGTCTATAAATGTTTGCCGACCATTGGATACATGATTTGACATAAATGTGACATTGTACGTTGGCTTCCCCCCTCCTTTTTTTTTGTTTTTTGTCTTTTGTTTTTTTGTTTGTTTTGTTTCTCTTCTTCACCTACTCATGAAAGGTTATAGGCAGTACAGTGTATAATGTTCTATTTTCTCTACTTGTGAAAGCATAAAAGTAATAAAAATGTTTATAAAAAAAAAGTTGTTATCCAACCAGAGCCAGCACATCAACAACTTCCTCCTCACCATTGTCCATCATGGTTGTTGTTTTTCTTCACACTTTCAGTGATGTTTGTCAAGTGTTAACAATGTTTAGGTCGGATGAATGGCTGTACAGACTTAAAACCACATATCAAAGTGGTCTGGGTTGCATTTCTAAAAATCTGAGCTGTGTTGTTCAGACTGTCATAAAAAGAACAGACACAGGTCGCAATATGGTAAAAATGAGATTTGGGTCACTTAAACTTGCAGTGTGAACCAAGTCTACTACTAGTTCAGTGTCAAACAGTAACAAACTAAATGTCATCTTATTTGCATTAAAGGTTGAGCTGAAGGTTTAATGTGATTTTGCTACCAATTTCTTCTCTTTAGTCACATTTTTCTAGTCACATGTCTGAAAAAGGAAAATATAAATTTCAATTTAGAAAACTGGTCATTTCTCACCAGCTCAGACCCTCAAATCCAACATGGCTGACGGCTTCAGTTATAACACAGTTTATGTGCTCTTCTGTTAGAATATGAAGTCCCTCCCCATGATCAATGCCCTGGAACAATTCGTATTCCTAGTTTGCTTTACAGCACAGCTTGGCTTCTAATCATCCAGTTGCTCATATCTGCCTGGTAAATAGTCAACAGTGACATTTTTTTGAGAACTGCTGAACGCAGCACACGTCCCAGCAGCGGTCCTCATACCACAGTTTGAGAAGCATAGCAGTTTCCTCTGACCCCCACCAGCAGGCAAGGCTGGTGAACCCTAAAAGTGTTCTTGATGCCCAAGGACAACGACAGAGAACCAGCAACCCACTGGCTCCAGGACGAATCCCTGCCACAAGGAAAGCTATGATTCATGCCTCTTACTGCTCGCCTGTGTCATGATCTCAGCCCTTCAGCTCCACCTTGACTGTGCTGATTACTCATTATCCTCACCCGTGCTGTGCTGCGCCCTATTTAAACCACCAGCTCAGTGCGAGATCGTCTGTTGCCCCAGTCGCAGCTTTCAAGCCTTGTCTCATGTTTCAAAGTTTTCTGGTTTTCTGATCCTGCCTGTTTTTGACCACAGATTTTGCCTTGTCCCTTGGCTGCTGGAGGATTTCTGACTACTGTTGATGAACCCTGCCTGACTCTGACCTTGCCTCAAGTTTTTCTGATTTCTGGATCTTCATTGCCTGTGGCCCTCCCGTGAATGAACATGGATTGTCCCATGACAGCCTCTGGTTGGTGGAATTTGTCCCTGTCATCTGTTTGTCCCCTGAGCCCTCAAGTTCTCCCTTTGCCCATCTACCTTACCCCTCCCTGGCTGGATCCCAGACCTCAGTGGACTTCCCCCTTCCTGACCCACCAGCATCACTACTCCCCACTTTAGCACCTTCTTACCTTTATTTTTGTAATAAAGACATTTGGTGAACCAACTCTGGTGTTGGCTGCGTTTTGGGTTCTGGCTGATTTTGCTTTTCGTTACAGCCTGCCTTACATCTGATCAATCACTGATCGACTTCCAGACATTGTCAGAATATTTCAGTGAGTCTCAGAAAACCACACAATCCTGAAGTCAGAAACTCTTCAGACCATCTAGTGATGCATCAGCTGGCTTGGAGACAGCAATAAAATGTGTTCTGGTCTGCGTCTCCAGACAGGGGACTGGACCGGCCCAGACATGCTGCCAGTATGAAACATAGCGTAGTGGAGCTCACACACTGGAGTGTGTGAGTTTCCATCTGCTACACTCACTGCCCACTGGCTAGTCAGTTAAACCAAGTCTGTTTTGATGAAAAACTGAAAGTTTTTGTTAAGGTAGTGCATTAGAGCACCATGTCAGACCTGGTCTGACGGTGCCATTTCTGATATTTGCTACAAAACTGCTGGTTTCTGCCAACAAGATGTATGCAGTGGCTCCAGTATATCAGCCCACCTTTCTGCCAGGTAGCTCAGACTAAAGGTGGGCCATATGGACTTTCAATTTTATCACTATATTTTGAAGGACTACTCTGATAACGACTAAAATTATGTTTTTTAAAAAACTACCACTTCCTTTTTAGCGAATTGCAGGCACAGCATTGGAAAAATATTCCCATTTAAAACGGGTTCCTTTAGGAGACTGCACATTTAAAGCAGTGTGATTTACATCACTAATCTGCACACAGAGACTTTATTTCATCCTATTTCAAAATATACTTATTTTTATTGATAAAATAAAAATTGGAGGAGAAAATAAAATTTGCATTTTG